>NC_071985.2:32640000-32940000 GCF_028885655.2 Pongo abelii
CAGAGGCTTGACAGAGAGCCCTGAATACACCACCAAAACCCCCAACCAAAATGTAAGAGGAATGTCCTGTTCAAATAAGCTAAAAAAAAGTCTAGACAAAAATCTAAGGGATATTAGTAAATATTTAGATTCTTTGGTGCTTACTGTTGAATTAATATTCCGTTGTGATTGTGGCAGTTCTTATTCTCATCTGTAAGTGGAAAAAGTGGATTTTATTGATGGTCACAGATTGGTTATTCAGCAGCGTTTGGTGATGGGGCGGGGGACACTCAAGAGTCTGAACACTACTGAGCCTTTGTTTCAAGAAACTATTAATTGGAGGTTTGCAGGGAGAAATCAGAAATTACTGTAGGTTCTGAAGATTTAATAACTTATTTTAAAATATATTTTGTACTCATGTAGTGTGGATGTGCTATTTTAATATATAATTTATCCTTAGAACTGTGTCTGTATTGAAAAGGGACATTTCTGAGTGTGCCAGCATTCCGTTCCCTCCACATCCACCCCACGTTCTTACCAGAGAAAGCTGTTGGGGGACACTGTGGGGTAATGTCATTGGAATGGTGAAATGTGGCCCTTCTCACTCCAGTTTTTACTAATATGAGCACAAACTCCATGGCTGATGTCACAGAATCTGGACTTTCATGGCCCAGGCAAACATGAACCCATAGAAAGAAATGAAAATACCAAGAGACGATTGAGCACTCACTAAAACAGCATGGCATGAGAAATTGAGGGAATGTCTTCAAGATATGTAAAATTACTTGTCCTTTTAGTATTGCTTTTCCTCTCTTGACTTTGGTTTTATAATCTATAAGTGGGGATAGTAATATCTAGCTCATAGGTTTGCTGAGGAAATTAAGTGAATTAAGTTCCCAGCCTGGTGCTTAGCACATATTAAGTACTTCCTGGTCATCATTTTGAGAAATGGGGGATATTTAACTGGGGTAGTAAAGGATGGGCATAAACATCTGAAATTTTCTGTCTAATACAATCAGAATTCATGGATGTGTCACCTGTGCAGTCACACAGGGCCCCATGCTCAGAAGTGCCCTGTGCTTGGTTTACTACTCTGCTGTTACCATCTTGAAATTCTGAATAATATTTCAACAAGGTGTCTGATATTTTCACTTTGCATTGGGCCCCACAAATGACGTAGCTGGTCCTGAATATAGTTATTTGATTTTGTTCATGCGTTTCTATTTCTTTTCCAACTACAACTTTTATTGGATATTTTAAGCTAGCTTTTGGCAATATCAGACACTTCTCAGTGAATTCTCTTTTTTGACTTTTCTTACTGCCATGCTTCTTCTAAAAATACCCAGTTCGACCCAACCAAACTACAGTTCTCCCACTTCCTTTGTCCCAATGCCCCATTTTCTTGGGAAGTTATGCATTGCTATTCCTTCTTCCCTGGGTAAAACTTGCTTGGCCTCCATACAGCTCAATTTCCACACTTCCCCAAACAGAAAAAAAGCACCCCTCAGGCTTTCCACATAGCATCACAGCCTAGTTTGATGCTTCTCCAGTCACTGCACTGGATGGTTTGCTCTTTGAGGGAAGGGACATTGTCTTTTTTTAACCATTATTCTGACACATAGTCAGTATTCATGGTTTGTTGATTGAATAAATAAGCAAACAAAGTGATTACCAGAGCTAACAAGTGTACAATGAACTCATTTTTGTCTCTCCTTTTTATAAAAATGTTCTCTGCTTTCCATCTGCAGAGTATTTTTGAGTAATGAGATGCCTCAAATGTATGCAATAGGAACCAGATGGAAAAACAGATAAGCAGGATTCCCTCTGAAGTGGAAATCAACTCCTAATTATCAAGAATTGGTAACTCACACAACTCAATAGCAGGGAAACCATCCAATTTTTAAAAGAATGGGTAAAGGACCTGAATATACATTTTCCCAAAGAAGACAGAAAAATGACCAACAGGTATACGAAAAGGTGCTCAACATCACTAATCATTAGGGAAATGCAAATCGAAACCACAATGACATATCATCTCACACCTGTTAGGATGGCTATCCTTAAAGACAAGAGATAAGAAATGTTGGTGAAGGTGTGCAGAAGAGGAAACGCTGTACACTCTTGGTGCGCATGTAGATTGGTGCCCCCCTTTTAAATACTGGATGATCTCACTTACATGTGGAATCTTTGAAAAAGAAAAGTTGAATACAGAGTGATAAAGAATAAGACAGTGGTTAACAGGGACAGGGGGCAGGGAGTTGTCGGAAATGCAGTAGGTAGTAGTAGGTCACAGGATACAAAATGGCAGATACAGAACTAGGAGTGCTGGCATGCCTGTAGCCATAGCTACTCTGGAGTACAAAGGCAGGAGGATTACTTGAAGACAGGAGTTTGAGTCCAGCCTGGACAACATAGCAAGATCCCATCTCAAAAAAATTCAATTAACTTTTTTCTGAAATAGCAGATATGTTGGATGAACAAGTCTAGACATCTAATGTATAACATGAGGACTACAGTTAATAATATTGTATTTGGAATTTTTGCTTAAAATGTAGATTTTAGGTGCTCTTGCAATCAGTAAAAAATGGCAACTGTGAGATGATGGATATGTTAATTTGCTCCATTATGGTAACCATTTCACTATGTGTATATCAAAACATATTATATGCCTTAAAAATACACAATAACATTAAAAAAAGAATTGGTGTGAAATTGAATGGATATCATTGTATACCACACAATCAATTAAATGAAGTGTTTCTTACAATTCCTATTCAGTTTGTTAATATATTAATACCTTCAAACCCTTGTCCTAAGGTCGGAATGCACGTTTCTTTAGCACAGGGCTTTATAAACTCATGGATTTAAAAGCCTTTAATACATGAACCCACAAGATAACAGAGAACTCATGTAGGGATGAGTTTGACAATGGGCAAAGTTGGGAGTTAGTAAACTCTGTGAAATGGAATACTAAATTTTATGAGCATGTGCAGTTTTCTTCAGAGAAAGTCCCCAGCTTTCATCAGATCCTCAAAGAAGCTTCTGGCACAGAAGTAATTAAGGACCCCTGCCTTGTTATTTCAATTTGAGAAAATGATGTTTCTTTCTTATTAAAATACAGTACTGTATATAATGACTTATCATTATTAAAGGGATGCTTTCGTGGCTTTTAATGACCCCCTGTGTATATCCCTGTTTATTAACTGTGTATTTTGGATAGATGTTTCTTAAGCGGTCTTATGTGTTGGTTGAAATATTTGTACTTGCTTTTCAAAGTTGTCTACCACTTCACTCCCTTTTCTATCCAGCCTGTGTTCTTGCTGCTTTTGCAAATTTTTCAGTGTACAGTGGCACACCATGAAAAGGCAATTGAGAAAGCCCGTGTGCCATTGGTTCCTTGGTGGTTCATTCCTTTTGTTGTTCTGGATTGTTTTTAGAATTCATATCATCAGTGTGCTGGGGGCATTGGTGACAATATGTTAATGGTTTCCTGACTGGGCAGACAGCTGTGTTGAGAGGTGTTTAGTTTTCAGTAAAATCATCTGTTTTATTAGTTCAAATTTACCTGCAATGTTAGCTTGTTTACAACTGAATTTTTAGTCTACATTTCTTAATTTAGCACCTTCTGCTTCTTTTCTTTGTTTTAGCATAATTTTATTTGAGTGCTGAGATTCCTCTCCCTGTCACAGCAATAAGTAAGGATATTTTTATTTGCAAATAAATGTGGTTTTTTTTGGTGGGGAGACTCCCCTTCCTCAAGAACATTACATGGTTCTAGGGCTACATAAGTGATAATCCCAAATTACTGACTAATGAAACATGTGCATTTTTCATTCCAGATAAATTCACCCAGTCCCGTGGAAGTGCCTGGAATGTTTCTGTTTTGCTTTTTCTAGTTTGTGTTTATGAATGTATGATGTGCCTGGGATTAGTGGAAGCAAAATTTTGTCCCCTTGGTTTGTAAGATTTTGCAAACCTTTTACTGATATGAAAACTTAATTGTGATTATATATGCCAGTGTTCTTGGCTCTTTCTGTCATTGCATACTCCTCATTTTCTTTCCTATACATTCTTTCCAGTCCATCTAGAGTCTGAATTGAGAAACCATTCATAACTTCTACATTCTTCTTATATTCAGTTTTCTTTTGTATGGATTAACCTTACCTCAGTAGGTAAATTCTGAGCTCCTGGAGGTCAAGGGCCGCTCTTCATTGTGCCTCCCTGCTTGGTGATTATAATCGTCACCTCCTATACTGAGGAATCAAAATCATCATTTAAATTGTGGTTGTGTGGGTGGTGTCTTGGGATGTATAAAGCTTGCTGGGGAAATACTTTTAGAATATGGAAGAAAAAGCAAGACAGGACCATTCTGAAACCAACAGAAATGGTAGACCAAATTCTGCTGAATGTGAAATGTTTAGGAATGAAAAATCAATTTCGTGTTTGTTGGAATTCCTGAGTCAAGAGAATATTCTTCCCCCTTTGTCAGTGTTTTTGAAAGGGTCTGATAGGAATTGCAATGGTATAGGTTAAGTAAGATAAGGTCACATTTACTGAGTGGGCTCTTTGGGGACAGCATACATCAGAGCATATAGTCTTCTTGGTCTAGCAAAGAATAATGGTTATGAAAATTAAACATTTAGGGCTAGAGAAGGTCTTGGTAATTGTATAGCCAAGCCTCTTCATTTTGTCAGTGAGGGGATTGATTCTCCAGCTGATTTAGGTCTAAATCTGTGATGATGATTTAGATACCTATTCATGATCATTTAACTGGTATTATTAATGGCAATTAATATGAGTCAAGCACTTGTTTAAATGCTTTGCATATATATTAACCCATTACTCCACAACAGCTCCATAGGTAGGTAAATTATTATCCCACTTGTAAAGATGAAGAAACTAAGGAAAGAGAGTGTAGTTCACTCAGCTAAGATCACATATTTCAGTCTATTTGTCAAATCTGTTCAATTTTCTCTATCACCACAATCCCTACTCTGACTCAAGCTACCATCACCTCAATCTGGACTTCTGCAAAGGCCTCCTAACCAGTCATCCTACATCCACTCTTACTACCTATATGGATTCTTCCCTTGTAACAATCTATTTAAAATTCCAATCTGGTCATGACACTGCCCTGCTGTTGATGACCACAAGTAGCTTGCAGGATTTTCAGGAGGCAGCCCTTCCTGGCTTTCTGGAGGCCTTTTTCATCCTCTTTCCCTTGTTCACTGTACTACAGTGCTTCCTCCATACTCCCTCACATGCCAGAACTTTGCACATGCAGGGCCTCTATCGTGAATGCTCTCTTACTTATAGTGGAATTTGTTCATATACTTACCATTCAGATCTTAAAGGTCACCTCCTCAGGGAAGCCTTCTGTGACTCCCTAGCTAAATTGGATGGCACTATTACAAGCCTTTGGACTCTCAGGGACTATGTCTGTTTGGCTTACTGTTGTGTTTCTAAAGCTAATACAATGCCTGGGAGGTTGCAGACAAGAAGTATGTGTTGAGGAAGAGAAAGAAAAAAGAAAAGAAAAGAGAAAAGAAAAGAAAAGAGAAAGAAGGAAAGATGGAAGCTCTAAGGTCCCAGGAATAATTAAATTTCTCTCTTGGTTCAATGAAAAGAATCAGGGTTTTGCATTACAAGATCTGATTCTGGCCCTAACCATACTGCTTACTTTTGGGAAAATGCACAAATTGAGGAGGAAAGACAAAGGAGGGTTCAAAAGTGATGCTGAGAAAAATTCCAAATAATCCCTATAGATACTCTGCCCTACGGGAGGTGGAACATGACTCCCCAGTCCCTAAGTGTGGGCTATACTTCCTTCTAAAAGTACAGTATAAAATAAGGGGTGGAAAAGAGTGACTTTACAGTGGAGAAGCTGGCCAAACACTACCTTAAGCAGGTGATCAAGGTCAGCATCAACAGTATTAAGTCATGTTGGTAGTATACAACCTTGATACGACGTGATGAAAACAACACTCTAGGTCTGTGGTCTCTCTCCCCCAAAACCCACAACCCCTGTCTGATGCCCAAAAAACATCAGGCAAATCTCAGTTGAGGAATTCTACAAAAGACCTGACCAGAACTATCAAGGTCATCAAAAACAAGGAAAATCCTATGGTAATGGGATTTTTTTTTTTCCCCTTCACGGAACCTGTGTTTTCCCAATAGGAATTTATCAGACTATGTGGGTTGGTGGATCTGGAGGGATGGGTATACTGTGAAGTATCTATCAGAATTAACTCCTGGTACTGCAGAACATGGTTCCCACTTATGGAAACTGAGAAGGTATTTGGTGACATTCAGGAGAAGCCTAAGGAGTTATGGCAGCTCAGTGTAACATGACATCGTCATCCTCGGTGGGATCCTGAAACAGAAGAAGAATAGGTAAACATTAAGAAGATCTGAATAAAGTATGGAGTTTTGTTAATAATAATGTATCAATATTAGTTTGTTATTTGTGGCAAATGTACTATCCTAATGCGAGATGTTAACAATAGGAGGCCGCGCACGGTGGCTCACACCTGTAATCCCAGAACTTTGAAAGGCCGAGGCAGGTGGATCATGAGGTCAGGAGTTCAAGACCAGGCTGACCAACATGGTGAAACCCTGTCTCTACTAAAAATACAAAAATTAGCCAGGTGTGATGGTGTGCGCCTGTAATCCCAGCTACTCGGGAAGCTGAGGGAGGAAAATCGCTTGAACCTGGGAGGCAGAAGTTGTAGGGAGCCGAGATTGTGCCACTGCACTCCAGCCTGGGTGACAGTGTGAGACTATGTCTAAAAAAGACAAAATAATAAATAAATAAAATAAAGGAAATTTATTTTTTAAAAAAGTGATGCTGACATTTTGAGCTTGGGTGACTGGGAAAGAGTGTCATAGAAGCAGGAAAATCAATCAAGAAGTTTCTGGCTTTGAGCATAAGAAAGTGTGGAGAGGGCTGGTGGTAAAATCAGACCTCAGGGTTAAAGAGATGCCAGGAGCTCAGGAAGATGGAAGATAAGGTTCCTCAGGAAGTAAGACACGGAGAAGAAGGAAAGAAATTGGATTAAAGCTAGAAGAGACAGTAGAGGCCAGTGAAGGACTTTTTCTTTTTTAAAGATTTGGAAGACTGTGTATTTATTAATAACAGAGAAGAAGAAGCCGCTCAAATGCTGGTTTCATTCATATTTAAGAGTGAGGCACTACAATAGCAATCCTTAGATGCAAAGATAGGAACTGTGAGTGGGTTCTTTCTACTTTAGGGTGATCTTCTAGGGAGCCAGTTTTGCTATTGTTGTTGTTGCTATTGAGGGCATCCCAAAATATTGGTGTCTCTGTGCCTTTTCTGTAGAACATTCTTTTTCTCCAGAGCAGGGTCCTCCAGTGTTCTGCCTTGGAGATATACAATTGCCCGAGGGCATCTGGGAGCCCAGTGGGGAAGTGAGGTAAGGGTGTACGTGCTTTCCTGTACTACTCTCATTTTCAGCAGGGTGTCCCACAGCACCCCTCTGCTTCTTCCTCACCCCACTGCTCCTTCTATTTCTGTTATCAGAACTTCTCTAGCTAATTTTTTACAAAGAGAAAATAGGGAGGAAGAATGGTTGCTATGCCTTTTAGGAAGTAGGTGGAGGATGTTGAGGCTGACTTTCAGCCAGCCCCACTTGTTTTCAGCCCCAGGCCTCACAGGCCTGACCCCAGCCCTACACCAATACCTGGTATGCAATGCCCCATGCTGCCCGAGATTTTGGGGAGAAGAGTCCTGCTTCTTGTTGATATCCCATTTGGTCTGTGTTTATGGTTCACTTCCTGTATACCTCTTGATCAGTTACTACCCTGCACTCTGCTTTGCAACTTCATGTACCATGGTTCGGGTTCACCTGTGACTCCTATTTCCGTCAAAGATGGAGAATGTATTTCTGTTTTTGTTTCCTTGTTTTACAGATGATTCCTGAGAGAAAGGAGACATCACAATCTTTACCTTCTTAATATCAAAATTTCAAGATTCAAAATTTAAATTGCCTTTGTTTTCCTAGAATTGTATTCATGTTTTAAATATATACATTAGAATTTAGAGGCCAGGTGCGGTGGCACGCGCCTGTAATCCCAGCACTTTGGGAGGCCCAGGCGGGTGGATCACTTGAGGTCAGGAGTTCGAGACCAGCCTGGCTAACATGGTGAAACCATGTCTCTACTAAAAATACAAAAATTAGCCAGGCGCAGTGGCACATGCCTGTAATCCCAGTTACTCAGGAGGCTGAGGCAGGAGAATCGCTTGAATCCAGGGGGCTGTTGCAGTGAGCCAAGATCACGCCACTGCACTCCAGCCTGGGTAACAAAGTGAGACTCTGGCTCAAAAAAAAAAAAAAAGAAAAAACCATAAAATAAAATCAATAAAATAAAATTTAATGTATTTTTAATCTATTTGTTTATTTTAATGAAAAAATAGATGTACGTTAAAGAACACAGCTGTTCATTTATTTTTCCAGTGAGTCTGCTTAGTTTGAGGTTAGTCTTTAGAACACATTACTTCGTGTCTTCAGGTCGGTACTCACATTTTTGAGGAGTAAGCAGTCTTTGTCAAGTGATGCAAGAATCAAAGCTTGTTTTCTGGAATGGAAATTAACTGAACCTGAGGCTGTTTTTTGTACCACCCTATTCAGTGCTTTTCTCTTTTAATATTTTAGTGAATTTCTTAGATGACAAAAATAAAAAATGATTCTGGCTGTTGGCTTCCTGAGCTGTATTTAGTTGTCAGCTAGTTTAGGGTGGGGACAAGAAAGGCAGCATTTCCTGAGTCTTTTATTTCCCTGAAGAGAAGAAGGCTAGAGATTATCCTGGTTCATGGTCCCTGAAGGTATAGCTGGTGCAATCCAGGGAAATTATTTCCCAGTGAAAGGCTGTCCTTTTCATTCATGCAACTTAAACTTCCCTTTGGTAAAACTTTAACTGTGCTGAGCAAAACCTTTGCTTTGCTTCTTTCTACTCAGTGAACCCTTTTCACTAACACTCTGGAGTAATAATTCTAATAAGTCTCTCCCAGAGGAGATTGTTGTCTAGGAAAGGGGCTTAGTCAGTGGGAAAAAAAAAAGAAATGTTGCTCTGTTAGTAAATGTCAGCTCAAGCAAGCACATCTCCTAAGAGGTTTCCAAATGGATGCATCTTTATTTCTCTACATGGTAATGGGATTATTTTACCCCTTTATGTAACCTGTGTTTTCCCAATAGGAACTTATCAGACTATGGGGGTTGGTGGATCTGGAGGGATAGATATACTATGAAGTATCTATCAGAACTAACTCCTGCTACTGCAGAATATAGTTCCCACTTACGGAAACTGAGAAGATATTTACTCCCGGATTCCCCCCAAGCAGTCTAAGTTACCAAGAGATACTTACCTTTAGGAACTTTTTCCCCAACTCATAATGAGTGTAAATACTGTTCCCTAAACCCAAGACCTATGGGAGTTTATTTCTTTTACACTTACGTCAGCCTTTAGTTTTCCCATCATGCTGTCATGTCTTAGCTGGTGAGGCCAAGTTTTAGTTTGTAATCATGAATGCTTATAAGGCAGAAGGCCAAGGCTTCCTAAATTGCTCAGTGAGCCTCATTGTAAATTTATATTGAACTCTTAATGGTAGGAGCATTTAAAAAATTGGACCTTCTGAAAAGTGATCTCATTTCAGAATTTTTTTTCTCTTCTATATTCTCTGGGTTAAACCACAGTATTAAAAAAAAAAAAATCCTTAGTTAAGCCAGAAGTCTGGAAGTATAATTGTCATTGAATTTACTTTAATGATAAAAACAGGAAGGAGAGGATCATTCATTCAGAAAGTGGTTATTGGATCTGCTATGTCCTTAGGCACTCTGCTAAACCTGTAGATGAATAAGATGTGGCTCCTATCCTCAAGTCACTTAAAAATTAGAAGAAAAGCAAAACAAAACAAAAACCTATAGTACCTTTTGCTTTGTATTAGGCCACATAACAAATCACTTGAAAACTTTAACAGCTTAAAACAACAAATATCTATAATCTTATACAGTTTCTGAGAGTCAGGAACCTGGGGGTAACTTAGTTGGGTGGTTCTGTCTCAAGGTCTCTCATGAGGTTGCACTCAAGGTGTTGGGCAGGGCCGCAGTCATCTGAAGATAGGACAGGGCAGGGGAATCCGCTTCCAGGCTCCCTCATGTGGCTGTACGCTGGAGGTCTCAGTTCTCACCATATGGATCTCTTCATATGGCTGCTTACAACATGGTGGCTGGCTTCCCCCAAAGCAAATTATCTGAGAGACAGAGAAAGAGAGGCCAAAACAGAAGTTGCAATGTCTTTTATGACCTAATCTCAGAAGTGACATACCTTCACCTCTGCTGTATTCCATTGGTCACACAGACTAATCCTGGTACAACTTTGGAGGGGCCTATGCAAATATATAAATACCAGGATGGGGGAATCATTGGGGGAAATCGTGAAGGCTTACTACCCCAGTCATCCATCCAAATACTGACCTGCTCAGTGTCCAAGATTAGCAACAAAGAAGCATGATGAGAAATATCCAGATTTTAGTCAACACTGTGGGACCAAAAGGGCAGTAAAATTTAGAGATGGAGTGGTGGACATAGAAGATAAATATGGATTTTCCAAAAGGAGCAGGAACCTCAGATACCTGTCTGGGAAATTTGTTTTATAGAAATTCTGAATTCTAACTGTATTGCATGATTCTGATTTTACAAAGAAAGAGATTTAAGGTTACTGATCATATTCCTATCTGCAGCAGACTAGGAGCAATTCTTTTCACTAAGGGATCATGGTGCCTTATGAAAATGGAAATGGGAACAGCATGAAAAGCTATATTGAATGAGTCCCCTCCATGGCTCCTATGGTATGGCATCAAAACCAACTGTAGCTAAGCAATTTTTCTTCATGTGCCAGTACATTTCATGCAGAGTTTGTTGTAAAATGATCTAAGAAAAATTTTTGTGAGTGCATTTGCAAAATTATTACTAATCTGGACTGAAGTAGCATATTCTACTGCATAGTTCTCTTCTTAATGACTAAATCATTTCATGTAAAGGAGTCTATTAAATAGCATTTATTCAATTTGAGGAAATATGCCAGAGCCTGTATGCATTCTTCCTAATGCCACTGCCTCATCTTTACTTTTAATATGTAAACAATGCCTAGGCAGATTCGACTTTTACCTCCCATTTTTCCCTGAATAGTTGTTTTTGAAGCAATCGTTGATGGCTCTAAGTGTCTAAGCATCTTGTCTGCCCTGGCCTTCCCCTGCTTTAACCTGGCAAAAAACTCTGGAAATATATAGAGAGTAACAGCTACAGGGACAGGAAGAATAAATTATATTGGTATTACTTTTAGTAATGTACTTATGCTTAGACTGACTTCTAGTTCTTGCATAATACAGGACTAGGTCTGGAGAAAAAGGCCTGATAGAGGATATGATATAGAATGAGATATTTAGCAAATATGCATGAATGTCACAGAGATAATGGATGAGGCTGACCACGTGCTTCTTGTTATTATGTATGCACTTAGGTAGGTCCTTTTGGTTAAGTTTTATTAAAACATTCCACTTTAAATTTGATATTTTAGATGCATATGTTATTGATAAGATATACTAATTATAGAGAATTCCAGGAAAACTTAACCCTTCCTCTTAGAGATTTAAAATAATTTTTCTTATATTTCTTATTCTGAGAACAAAGAGAAAATCTACTTGATGGCAATGGGACTAATTGTAATTTTTGTGGAAAAGAAAAGAAAAAAAGGAAGGGTTGGTTCTAGGATTTTAGCAAGGCATTTAGTACAGCATCTAGGTCTGAATTTCCTTATCTGCAAAACTATGCAGAAGATCTATTCGATTTTTGTGTTTTTTCCTAGCTCTAAAGTTTTATCCAAAAATTTGCACTGGCCGACTTTCTTGTGAATATATAATTTTTATTCACCAAGTGGTATGATAAAAATGATAGTGCTTATAAGTACAAATTATGAATAATAAAAAATGTTCTTACTTATAAAGTGAATTCCAAGATTACTTTTGTAAATATATCTTAGAATGTGATTGTGAGTATGGGAGGGTCTATGGCTCCAATGTATTGATGATGAAGGGCATGTGTCTGAGAAATTAAAGTGATGGTTTCCAAGGAATCTTTTCAGAGATCAAATCTTTCCTCTGTGTATTAGACCATTCCTGCACTGCTATAAAAAAATACCTGAAACTGGGTAATTTATAAGAAGAGAAGTTTAATTGGCTCATGTTTCTGCAGGCTGTCTAGGAAGCATAGTGGCATCTGCTTCTGGGGAGTCCTCAGGAAGCTTGCAATCATCGCTGAAGGCAAAGGGGGAGCAGGCCTGTCACATGGAGCAATCAGGAGCAAGAGGGAAGAGAGTAGGGGAGGGATGTGCCACACACTTTTAAATGACCAGATCTTGCAAGAACTCACTCACTGTCATCAAGACCGTACCAAGCCGTGAGGTATCTTCCCCCATGATTCAAACACCTCCCACCAGGCTCTCTTCCAGCATTGGGGATTACAATTCAACATGAGATTTGGTTGGGGGAAATACCCAGATTCTATCACCCTGATATGTTGTTCTCTGTGATACAGAGTTCACTGCTTACACTTCTTAATCTAAGTAAAGAATGCTTTCAACTACAAGTAACAGAAATACCAATTAATGTTGAAATAAGCATTTCATTTTCCCCTATCACAAAAATCCTGGAGATAAATACTTCCATTTTTGTTCAACTGTTTTACAACGTTGAGGTTCTGACATCTCTCTGATTGTCTTGGCCTTTCCGCTAAGAGCACAAGATGGCTGTCCCAGATCCAAGCAATGCACCTCTATACAACAATGTCTCAGGCAGATATCTGTCCTGTACCAAACGTGGATAAAGAGGATGAAATTACCACAACTGATCATGATTCATTATTCTTGTTTTCAAGTCTTTTTTACTCCCTACAATCTGCTCCTCAAATTTATTTTGCCAGCCTTATTTCCTGTTACCCTTCTACCAGATTCCACTACTATGGCCAAACTCTCTTCTGCTATTCTCTGAAAAATGTACTATATATTTTTAATCTTGCACCATGATTTTTTCCATCTTTGCACATCCTCTTTGCAAGTTAAAAATCCTATCCAAACGTTACTAAGATTCATCTCAAGTTCTTCTCTTTAGTCATCTCTTGTCACTCCAGCCAGAAGGAATTGTTCTTTCCTTTGAACTCCTATATTAGTTTATCTTTTATGTTTGTAAGAAAGCATTTTATAGAGTGACTTATGTCCTTATTCCATTAGGTTAAAAAAAAGCAAATATAATTGTGTCCATTTTACAGATGGGGAATGGGCTCAGAAGAAGTGAGTGACTTTCCCACAGCATCATACTACCCAATGTTAGATTCAGGACCTGAATAAGCTGGGGGTGATAAGTTTCTGTGACAGTCTCCAAAATAGTGTGGAGTAAATAATATAAATGCCTATTTCTCTGTCATGTAACAGACCAAAGTGACTATGGCAGGTTGTCAGGCAGCTCTGTTCCTCACAGTTATTTAGGAGATCCAGCCTGATGGTAGTTATGTCATCTTCAACCCACGACTTTGAAGGTCTCACTGGTCTTGGTCATTCTAACCAAGGAAAGGGGCAGAGAGCAAAGTTCAGGTCAGGACACTTTCTCTTGAGTAAGTGAAGTGGAAATTGCACTTTTGCTCATAATTCATTGGTAGGAGCTTAGTCACGTTGCCCACCTGGCTGGTACAGTGGGAAGTGCAACCTTGCCTTGGGTCCAGGAAACAGGGTGGAACAGATTTGAATGGACAAGTAGCAGTGTCTGCCAAAAAGCTGGAATACAGAGCTTACACTTCCAAGTCTGGTGGCCTTTCTCCTATATGAGGCTTTATCTTTTATATTTCTACCAGTGAAAGAAAATGTGGGATTGTGAAGAATACTGCATCTAAAAGTTTATCTAGTTCAGCCTTGCTACAGTTCCAGAAAAGGCACTTAATCTCCAGACCTTAGCTTTCTCCTTTGTGAAATGAAAATATTAGATTCCAAAATCTAATCAGGTACAGGCATACCTCGGAGATAGTGCCAGTTCTGTTCCAGACCACGTCAATCAAGCAGTTAGCAAAGTAAAGCAAGTCACACCAATTTTTTCATTTACTGATTACGTTTATACATAGACTGGTCAAAAATGTTATGTTTATACTATGCTGTGGTCTATTAAGTGTGCTGCAATAGCATTAATGCCAAAAGGATAACATCCATGCCTTAAGTTTTAAATATTTTATTGCTAAAAATGCTAATGATCATCTGAGCCTTCACCAAGTCATAAACGCTTTGCTGGTGGAGGGTCTTGCCTTGATGTTGATGGCTGCTGACTGATCAGCATGGCAGTTGCTGAAGGTTGGGGTGGCTATGACAATTTCTTAAAATAAGACAACAATGAAGTTTGTCACATTGATTGACTCTTACTTTCATGAATAATTTCTCTGTTGCATGCAATGCTTCTTGATAGCATTTTACCCACAGAAGAACTTCTGCCAAAATGAGAGTCAATCCTCTCCAACCCTGCTGCTGCTTTATCATCTAAGTTTATGGAATATTCTAAATCCTTTATTGCCATATCCACAATGTTCACAGCCTTTTCACAAGAAGTAGATTCCATCTCAAGAAACCACTCATCCATAAGAAGCAACTCCTCCTCCATTCAAGTTTTATCCTGAGATTCCAGCAATTCAGTCCCACTTTCAGGCTCCATTTCTAATTCTCTTGCTATTTCTACCGCAACTACAGCTCCTCCCTCCACTGAAGTCTTGAATTCCTCAAAGTCATTCATGAGAATTGGAATCAAGTTCTTCCAAATTCCTGTTAATGTTGACATTTTGACCTTTTCCCATAAATTACAAATGATCTTAATGGCATCTAGAATGGTGAATCCTCTACAAAAAGGTTTTTTTTTTTTATGGGCTTTGGTCATATTCATGAGAGGAACCACTGTCTATGGCAGTTATAGCCCTACAAAATGTATTTCTTAAATAATGACCTGAAAGTTGAAATTACTCCTTGATCCATAGGCTACAGAATAGATGTTGTGTTGGCAGACATGAAGACAACACTCATCTCCTTGTCCATCTCCATCAGACCTCCTGGGTGACCAGTACATAGTCAATTGGCAGTAATATTTTGCTTCTGCTTTTTATAAGAAGGCCTTGACAGTGTGCTTAAAGTACTCAGTAAATCATGCTGTAGGCAGATGTGCTATCATCCAGGCTTTGTTGTTGCACTGATAGAATATAGGAAGAGTAGATTTAGGATCATTCTTAAGGGCCCTAGGATTTTCAGAAAGGTATATGAGCACTGGCTTCAACTTAAAATCACCAACTATATTAGCCCCTAACAAGAGAGTAGGCCTGTTCTTTGGAGCTTTGAAGTCAAGAATTGACTTCTCCTTTCTGGCTATAAAAGTCCTAGATGGCATGTTCTTCCAATAGAAGGCTGCTTCATCTACATTGAAAATCTGTTGTTTAAAGCCACCTTCATAAATGATCTTAGCTAGATATTCTGGATAAATTGCTGCAACTTCTACATCAGCACTTGCTGCTTCACCTTGCACTTTTATATTATGGTGATGACTTCTTTCTTTGAACTTCATGAACCAATGCGTGATAGCCCCAACTTTTCTTCTGCAGCTTCCTCATTTCTCTCAGCCTTCCAGAAATTGAAGAGAGTTAAGACCTTGCTCTGGATTAGGCTTTGGCTTATGGGAATGTTGTGGCTGGTTTGATCTTCTATCTAGGCACTCAAACTTTCTCCATATGAGCAATAAGGCTGCTTCACGTTCTTATTACTCGTATGTTCACTGGAATAGCACTTTTAATTTTCTTCAAGAACTTTTGCTTTACATTGACAACTTGGCTAACCATTTGGTGCAAGAAGCCTAGCTTATGGCCTATCTTGGTTTTCAACATGCCTTCCTCACTAAGCTTAACCATTTCTAGCTTTTGATTTCAAGTGAAAGACATGCAATTCTTCCTTTCACTTGAACACTTGGAGGCCATTTTGGGATTTTTTTTTTTTTTTTTTTTTTTGATGGAGTCTTGCTCTGTCGCCCAGGCTGGAGTGCAGTAGTGTGATCTCTCTCACTGCAACCTCTGCCTTCCAGGTTCAAGCAATTCTCCTGCCTCAGCCTCCCAAGTAGCTGGGACTACAGGCGTGTGCCACCATGCCTGGCTAAGTTTTTAATTTTTAGTAGAGACGGGGTTTCACCACGTTGGTCAGACAGGTCTCGAACTCCTGAACTCGTGATCTGCCCACCTCGGTCTCCCAAAGTGCTGAGATTACAGGTGTGAACCACTGCACCCAGCCTTTTTCGGAGTTTTTAAATGGCCTTATTTCAATATTGTTGTGTCTCAGAGAATAGGGATGGCCAAGGACAGAGAGAGACCAGAGAATGGCCAGTTGGTGGAGCAGTTCGAACACACACAACATTTAACAATTAAGTTTCCTGGCTTGTATGGGCACAGGTCGTGATGCCCCAAAACAATTATAACAGTAACATTAACGATCACCGATCACAGATCACCTTAAAGTTTGAAATGTTATGAGAATTACAGAAATGTGACACAGAGACAGAAAGTGAACACACGCTGTTGGAGAGATGGCACTGATAGACTGGCTTGATGAAAGGTTGCCACAAACCTTCCATTTGCAAAAAGTGCAATATTTGCAAAGCACTATGAAGTGCAATAAAACAAGGTATGCCTGTACTAAAATGTTATGTATGTCACTTATAATAAGTTCATTCACAGATGGTTTTTAGGTGTCCTAAATGTGCAAAGTGGAGTCTTAGACACTTAGTGTGTATTTCGTCTATTGTATAATTGTATTTTTGCCTAGATAGTGTGTGTCAATAAATATTACCTGGCTAACTCCAATGCCTCTGTAAAGAAATCAGACTGGAATCTGATGATATTAGGGCAAAGCACATATGTACTCGTTGTAATATAGCCCGCATTCTGTTATTTGTTTTATGGATTATCCAGAGCTTCCATTAGTATTAGCTAAAATTATGTTTTTGGACTATATGTGGTTTTATTGATGCTTATTTTCTATATTATCTTATGTAGGAGTTTGTGTGTGTGTTTCTGTTAGTTTTACTTTCTCAATATATTTGTTTGCTCCATGAGGGCAGCAAACATTTTAAATTTATTTCTTTGGTGTTAACCCCACATTTACTCGTCCAGAGCTTAACACATGGTAGGTCACTCAATACACGTTTTAAAAATCAAATTATTTGCCATTACATGTACTTACTTTATTTCTGTATGAATTCAACTTTTGAGATCATATTCCATTATATTTAGTTTGCTCTCAATTTCTGTTAAATATCATTGGCTTTTGTTTTCCTCCTGTTATAAAGCTAGAAGGGAAGGAAGTCTATTGCAGGTCTTCATCCTTGCAGCACATGAATCTCTAAGTGAATTGCAACAATTAAACCATATAGAAGAGAGAATCCCTTAGTACTCCTGGGCCTCTCACATCCCATTTTAAAAACTGTGAACAGCAGTTTTCTTTGATAGACACAAAGAAATAGCACAGCAGACATTTTGCACTTCCCTGGTGGCTGACCTTTAGGGAGCAGCGGATAGACATGTTCTGTTCCATTCCATTGATTATACTGTTCCTAAACTCCCACCACTATGATCTAGGCGTGCGATGTGCTATCCTTGCTTCAAGCATGCAGCAAAACATGCAAAATGTTATGATTTGTTGCCATGCTGACAGTGTCAACTTAACTACGGCTGACAAACAGTTTTTAAATAGAACATGTCAGTTCATTATAGTATTTTCCATCTGTGTTTTTTTTTCCTTTCCCACACTTAACACCGAACATTTGAAGAATGTTTCTACAAAGGTTTAGTTTACGCTTCTGTCACTTAGGTTAATGACTTGCTAAAAATTATATTTTGGAAATGAGCAAAAAAACAAACAGTGATTTTGTTTTTTTAAAGGAGACCCTTCTCTTGCAGAGAATGCAGTTCTCACAACCATTTTTGGTTGTTTGGTTTTTATTGCATAACCGTCTTCTTTCTCTTTTTGCTTTCTTCAGTTTCTGTCTTGATATTGCCACTGAAAATAGCTTTTCCCTCCCACTCTGAGCAAAATTCCTACTGCTCAGAGGTAGGGGCTTGCTGTATGAGGTACAGGCCAGTGCAGACTGTGCCCTAACACCGTGATGTCTAGAATACTGACCACCATAAGGGCTCACCTCGCAGTGCTTGACATTTTGCTGATGGTGCAAGCTGCATTTCTATTCCTACACCCTGCTCAGCTGCTTTCCCTTCTCTCCTCCTAAAGAGAAAGATGACATTGCCCAATAGTAACTTTTAATGCCAAAACCACATTAAGTGCCTTAATTGTGTTTTAAATGATGCCTTGGGTCTGTGTGCACTTGTAATAAAAATACAGGGTGACAATGAAAGTCTTCAAAGTCTGTTCCAGTGATGGTTCAATATTGCTAGCTTTTGTGTCACTAAAGATTTTTAAATTCTAAAGAAATTTGATTTTTTTTTTAAATCTTGTTAATACTCTACTTTTTATTCTGGGCACTGAGGGTATTCCTTGCTGTTTTCGTAGTTTAGGCTTTGGCTGCAAATGTTTGGACATCAGCTCAGACCATCGTCTCGGAGGGAACATTTTGCAAGTGTTATCTCCTTGTTCACAGGAATCCAAGGCAGACCTAGTGGAGAATTGTTTAGTGATAGAAACTGAAATAGCAATATAAAGAGGGATGGCCAAATTATGTAAAATCAAAGTGCATGAATAATTCAGTGCTCGCTTGAGTGTGATTTTTATTTTTATTGTTAAATAATACTAGCATTTCCATGAACTAATAACACAGAGACTAACCAACTGGTAAGCTTTTTGTTGGGGGTTTGGGGCAAAAGGGAGGAGGAAGGAAGAAAGGAAACTAGGGCCAAGTAGTAATTTTTAAAAAATTAAGTGTGCTCAGTAAAACATTGATACAATCATCTGTTTTATAATTCTTTAACTCTATGAAGATAAGTAAATGAAACCACAGAGAAATTCATTAGTACATATTTGTTTATAGATAATCTGGAATAAATTGTTATGTCTTATGAACTCCCTTCTCTATTGAAGCTCAGAATCTTAATCTAGTGCTTTATATGTATTTTTTACCCATATATTCTAGATTGTGTATGTTGCTGTGTTGGTAGAAATAAAGTATATAAGGATTTCTTTCTTTTACTATGACTCATGAGAAGTAACTCAGATAGAGAATTACTATGGAGTAGAATGAAGGCCTCTGCATATAACTTATTTTAATCCAAAGCAAAAGTATTCTTATCTAAAAAGAGAAAAATCTTGACTACAATTAACTATAACATCGTGGATATTTTAAACACTTTAGGGGAGAAATGGAAAATGAGAAAAAGGTGTTAAAATATTGAGAAAACACTAAGCATTGGATATAGGAAAAAATAAGACATGAAAAAAAGAAACTCTCAAAGGAATATTATGGGGTGGTAGGAAATTTTAGATGGTATAATGAATGGCCAAACACTGTTTTTAATGGCCTTGTTTAATTGAATGAAATGTAATTTGCTCAGGAGGAACTGCCTTAACTAAGAGATCAAGAAAGAAAAGCAAGAGGTGTGGTGCAAAGCAAGTATGTGGTACCCAAAATGATGGGGAAACCATCTGATATTGCAGAAAAGTGCAAGCTAATATGATTTTGAAACTCTAACAGTATTCTTTTTATTCTAATTCTTCGAGACAGGGTGCAAGAGATTTTGTAAATCGATAATGGGAAATATTTCAGACTGAATCCAGCCTTGAAAACATCAGAAGAGTCAGGACAAAGCTTAAGTAGGCATCCTATGGGAAGAATTTTGGGAAGTTCTTTCGAATGTAGTTTTGTCATTCCAGATATTACTGCAGTACTGTCAAGGTCTAAGAAAGGGTCCTAGGAGGACTTGAATTCCTTTAGGAATTTGTGACCAATTGAGGAGGGAGTAGCTTAACCTCATCTGGGAACCTCAATTCCCAAGTGAGGTTGGGAAACTGAATACATAAGCAACTAGTCTTTTAGCATGAGAAGATATATTTATAGATGCACAACAGAAACTAAAGTTGGAATCGGAAAATGTGATTTCCGATGAGGTAAAGTAATTTAAGCTATTTTTTATTTTAATTAAAGATTAAAGATAAAAAAATTGAAACTGTAAAAGAGAATTTCTGAAGGAGCTGTGTTATAAGGCAGATTATACTGTTGCTATGTATATTAATGCTAGTAATTGTGCAGCTAATAAAGTAGCATAGCTCTCACAAACATCTCACATGTGTGGTAGTTGTCATTAGTCCTGTTTCTCAGACATGGTCACTCTGCGGAGGGTCCCTCCTGGTAAATGTGTTGTTCTAAGGGAATAGATATTGGAACTATTTATAATGTAATTGAGACCTATGACCAGGTAAACCAAGGAAATAATTTCTAAGTTCTCACCTGAAAAGCATTTTCAAAGTATATGGCTCATCCCCCTTGCCCCATAGAATCCCAGCCACTGGGAGATTCCAATATGCCCCCTGACTCTTCTGAGTGGGAATGTAAGGTTGTAGTTATTTCATTTCTTCTCTATTTCATCTTCTTGGTAATTATACATGAGGCTATTTATAATGAACAGAGGGCATCCAGGTAGGATTTTTTTTTAAGAGAAGGAGAACAGTATCTCCCTAAATTTCTCATTGATTCAAAAGATTGAATACCTGTTAAAACTGACAAGGGATATTTTTTATTTTCAGCCACACATTTCCTGTCACCTTCTCTGGCATGCTTGTTTTATTTATTTGTAAGGTGGAAAATGTTTACTGTAAAGCTATTTTTGTCTAGATCTCACAGTTTGGTAAAAGAAATCAAATGGAGGTCTCAAACTCACAGTGGGCTTTCATTAATGATGATCATTATTCCCATTCTGAACTATTGACAAAATGTTATAGCATTCTTGAGAGCAGAACTTGTATTCTTTTAAATAAAGAACTAGTTCATTAAAGGTTCTTTCTAATGAAAATCACTCAATTCTGCTGTTAAGTGCTAACCTTAAAAAAGAAAAGAAAGCTAAAAGACAGTTTACAAAGATGCATATTGTTTCACAAAAATCAGTAAGTTAAAAGATGATTGAGGCTTGAATTTCTTTAGTTTCTAAAATGTCCTCTATCTTCTCTGTGTAACAGCAGAAAATGTTTGCCTGCATTTTGATAACCAATATGGAAATTAGATATTAATATGTACAGGGAAAGACAGAGACAGAGAGAAAATACTTAACACCCCAAGAAGAAAGGAATCATGCCATTACTCACAGGTGGCAATGCCATGAGAGACTTACTCAGTCATCCTGTAACAAGTGCAAATCTGTCCCTGAACCAAAAAGAAAAGGGATTTAAAGGGCAGATATACCAGCCTTATTGTATGTAAGAGCTCTTGTGTTTTGCTTGAAAGCCAAGGCCTTTGTAATTGGTCTGTAGCTAGTTACTCACACAAGACTTGCAAATAACAGAAAGAAATGTGAAATCAGTTTCTTTTTTGAAGCTGGAAGAAATGGTGTGTCATAATTATTTTGGAAAGGGAGGCCTAGCTTTTAAAAAGCTTATTAGGGTTTATTCTCTAAAAATCTCCTCTTTGTCAGCTGAGGTGACCTCAAGGCCAGGTAACCCCAAATGAAACTTATCGACCTTCAGACTTGTCAATCAGAGGCTTGTCACCTTGAAATCGCCAGCATTTGCACACGGCATGTCTCTCTACCACTGTGCAGGACATAAATATGAAACTGGCCAATCTGCCTGCTACTTTGCACAATAATAATTCTTAGGAATTGTCTAGAAATGAGTTAAAGAGTTAGGCTTGCCACTCCCCTATGATTTTTGTCTTACCTGATTACATGCTTGGCTTTCTGAGGTAACCACGAAAGGAGACAGAAGTGAAGAGAGGACCATTTGCACATGTAAAGGCAGTCTCTTCTACATTAGGTACCAGGGGTGGTGTGTGTGCTGGCTGACTTCTTCTGACTTGCTCTAATTAGTCCACTAAGATATAAGCTCTCTTGAACTGTGACTGTATGTTTGGTGTAGTGCCTTGGAGTGCAGAAGACATTACGTAAATGTTGACGGACTTGTTGATGGACCTCTTCTGCATATGCTCACACAGGTAAACCCACTGTTGGATGTTGAGAAATGGGAAGAATTTGAAGGCCATTTAGAGATACTTGCAATGTGGTTATTTATTATCTGCTACTTTTAACACTGCTCTTAAAAAGAAAAAACTAAATACATTTACCTCATTTCTCTATGGCCTTAGTCTCCAGCAAAGATTGAGGCAAGCGATTTTTTTTTTTTTTTTTTTTTGGTTGTTCAGGGATGCATTCCTAGCACTGCACACAGTGCCTGTCACATAGAAGTACTCAGTAAATGTTTGTTTAGTGAAAACATGAATATGTTGTGCCAATAGTGAAGATGTTAAAATAGTAATATATACTATCATCTTCTATATACTTATTACTCACAAACCAGGTGTATTTCTTATTTGTTTTGGATAAGAGATTGACATTGCTTATTAATTTTAACTTGGGTTAAAAATAAGTGCTTAGTTAACCATATTAAATGATACCACAAAATTATTTATTTTGAAATTATACTAGTTGAATTTAGTGCCAAAGTAGAAAGGTACAGGATCCATATATGTTGTTGATAAACAAATGATCTTTAAATAGAGTCACAATACTTAGTTCTGTGTCGTGAACATATGAAGCTTTGTTTCACATTTTAACCTCTCATGCTAGGGCTACAATCAGAGAGGACATAAGGCACGTGAGAATGCACATGGGTCTGGGAACTTGGTTCTGTTCATTGCCTTGGCACTAACTCGCTGTAGGTCCTCGAAAATCCCTTCTCCTCCCTGGACTCTGTTTTCTCATCTGTAGGAACCCACTCCCTCTATGTGATTTGTTATACAGATAATATAGATTAAAGGAGAATCATCTGGAACCAAAGGCACAGAGCCTCAGATCTCCCTCCACTCTAGTTTTCTGTTTGATAACATGAAGATATTGACAGTAACAGAGCCACAGGATTACTGTGACAATTAAAGAGATAATGTACACACAGTATCTGATTTCGTAAGGGTTCAGTACATTTCAGCAATTTCTAGCTCTTATTCCATATCTAAATATGTATGATTCCATGAGAAATTGTTCCAATCTATCAATAACTCAACTTAAAAAATGTCCAGGCATTCCCAGGGTCCATCCTGATAACTTCTGTCAGGGAAAGAGAAGAATTGCTGGGTTTTCCATTTCAAATCTTATACACGGAGCATTTTCAATTTTGAAAATGTCAGAGCTTTGACAGTACTCCTTTAAAAGCAGCTTTGTTGTTTTTAAATTACATTTGTTAAGCTTGGAATCCATAATGTGAATGATAGGCCCTGGTGGTATTTATATAAAAATTAAAACTGTCAAGTTGTATTAAGGTTTAATCATTAGCTATGGCACATGAGCCACAATTTCTTTGCATGAGCCCTCTTGACATACTTTTCTTTTTCTTTTCTTTTTTTTTTTTTTTTTAGATCTCAGCCATAGTAACATGCACATGCCCTTTAAAAAAAAATTCCTGAATGAGTTTATGTAGAAGAAGACAAGGCAGAAGAAACTAACAAACATGCTTCTATCTTAGGTGTATGGAACATACTGGCTGCTGGTCACTTTACACATGGCATCTTGTTTGATTTTTAATGTGAATCTAATGGTGCATTATGATGCCCTTTGAACAGATGAAAGTACTGAGTCTCAGAGAGATAAGCCAGCTGTCCAAGGTCATTCCCCAAATACCAAATCCTAACGTTTTATTATGTTCTTCTAACATCTGCCTACATGAATCACACCTTCCTTTTTGTAATCTCAAAGATACTTCTAATTACCTCAATATTTGTGACTAAATTGTTAGCAAGAAGTGCTAAAATACTTTTAAATCCATTAGAACTCAAAAAGTAAGACTGTAACCAGTACTTTCTAAAAACAGTGCAAGTTTTTCTAAGGCAGACTGCATTAGGATATTGCCCTAGCCATTTACAAATTTTATATATATATATATATAATTATATTTATATATATTTATATTTATATATATAATTATATTATATATAGTTTAAGCCTCCACATAATAACAGAGATAGAAAACAATCTGAATAACCACTAAGGAAGGGATCTTTACAGTTCAGCTCTGTATTCTGGCATTGTTTCGGCATTGACATAACAGAGTTGATGAGTGACTGAGGAAGAGGCCCATGGATTCAGGTTAACATTGCTGATTCACTGTGTTCCTCTGAGAACCTGTTGCATAGACAGGTTTCTTTTCAAAAGCTTACTTTCTGTCTCAACTCCAGTATGTTTATCAGATGTTAGTAATGAGCCTCATTTCTTAGTATTTCCTCCTTTCAGAACAATGAAGTTAGATACTTTTTCCACATAGGTTGAATCCCGACTGGATGACTCTCAAAAGTAGAGGAAGGCTTACTATTTCTAATCAAGTAGTACAATTTTGCAGTGGGTGTACAATACATTTCAGCTAAAAGTATGGCTCCTCCTGTGTGTCTGTAGTCTGTTGGGGCCTGTTGACCGCTTCCTGGTCAGGAAGTACTTCAGGGTCACAGGGAGCCCACTTCTGACCTCTGCGATGGGCCAAGAAAGGTAATTAGAGACTGCTGCTTGACTGCCAAGTGACCCAGGGATCTATAGACCCTGACTGTCAGGGCCTGACACGATCTATAGACCCTGATTGTCAGGGCCTGACACACACTTCTGTAGTGGACACTGTGGTGTGCTGCTCAAACCTTCTTCCAGGACCAAGAAATTCATTCCCTCTGCTACCTAAAGTGATGGTTCACAGTTGAGTCCCTCCCCAAGAATTATCCATGCCTCTCCCAAGGCTCTAATGACTGATCTAAGTAGAGGTACAAAGGACCAGCTCTCTTGTCTCAAGTAAGGACAACTCTGAAGAGGCATTTGAACTTGGAGCTCCTGGTGGGATCCACTGCATTGCACTTAAACTCTTCCCTCTACCTTTTCTACTTCCCTCCCCACTCAGTTCTTAGGAGCACTCTCTAATAACACCCCACCCCCAGCACACAAATCTCAGAACTTGCTTCCCAAGAAAGCTCACCAATACAAGCTTCAACAGGTTTCTCTGGTCCGTTTTATAATTTCTATTGATCCAAGACCAGGTAACTCAAATGACTCCTAGATTCTTACTCTTTAATTAATCTGAGCATGTTGCTTTTCTGATCATTAGCAGTGATAGGTACCAGGTAGGTGAAGGCAGGTGGCAAGGCTAGGTTTGACTGTTGATAGCAGGCCTGATTGTCTTCATAAGTCAGCATGGAAGAGATAATGGAATAGAGAGTACTTGTATCATTCCACGATAAGATATGTAAGTTAAACAATTTATCAGCTTTTTAAGAAAACATTCCTGCATTCAGAAAAGTAAATGCCAAATTTATGTGTATGTGTTGTGTGTGTGTATAAGAAAGAGAGAGAAAGGAATGTGAATTACTTACAATAGGACTATTACATTGTGTTAGATGTTGGGACCATAGAAATGAAATAGACAAGATGCCCATTTTAAAGATTAGGAAACTGAGTCCCCCTGAGTATCCAATAGGAATATAATTATTCAGTGATTGAGTCAAAACTCAGACTTAGATTTAAGTCTGGCACTGTGGTTCTTAGACAACCCCTTGCTGATTCTTATCCATCATTTTCAGTGATCTGTAACAGATTACAAAGAAAAACCTCTTCAACAAAATGAGTGGAATAAAAAGTGAAACAGCAGTCTGGATGTGTGATATGAGATCATAAATGTCTGTGGCAGCTCTTCATTAGCTCCTGTTGAGAGGGTTTTCATGTTGTACTGGCTGACAGCTGAACTGCGGGGACATTGTTGGGAATGGGAAGAGCTGCTAGGCAGACTCTTAGCATTGCCTCGGAACACCGTCTCTCACAGACTGAAATCTTGGCTCCTCATTGCTGGAGGAGTAGATCTGTAGTGCTTTTAAATTTTGTTACCCCATAATATGCAGTGCATTTTATTTATGTTAGCATCATCTTTTATACAGAACTGTCACAAAATATGTCACTGCTGACTACAGCCCGGGTAGGCAAGCCCCATCTGTGAATTATGCCCTTCCCATGGATCATGCCAGTAGTACCTCGCTGGGAGGAGAGTAGGATAAATCCAAAACACTGATAGATACACTTCAAAAGGTTAAGAGAAGACTAGGTGTGGAGGCCAACCTACAGTTAAAAATGCCTAGAGATGCCCTCGTTTGTCTTCTAACTTCTTGGGTCCTCTCCTTAGCACATGCTATACCCAATGGTTGTGAAGGTGTGTGGCTCCTCTGTCCCTGTCCCCATCTGGCCACACTTCTAGTGTTGCCTCAGTGCTACCCTTCACTGGCTTCCATGACCATCACTACTTTCCTCTTTAATGTGATCAGGACTGGGGAGTCTTGAGATTAGTCCTTGTCTTCTTGTGATATTGTCTTGGAGGCCATGTAATATTATTTCACCTCCTGAACTCCATAAAATCCCTTACTACCAATGTATTTGAAGGTGGTTCTATGGAATGGTGTCCATGCCAACATACTGTAATATTTGAATAGATCTTGACCTTTAGATGTAGCCATTTAGCATTTATTTATTCCATAATTAACTGTACTAGGAACTATGCTATGGACACAATGGTGAATAAGACATAGTTCCAACCCTCAGAGAGTATGAAGTCCAGTGAAGGAATGCAGACCCACGAACAGGCGATTATAATAGAATGTGGTAAGTGCTAGAACAGGGCTAGGGTTGGGATCCTTGGGACCACCTTGGGATGCAACTCGGGTGCCTCTAAGTCAGCCTTTGAGGCAAGGAAAAGTCCTGAAGGACACTAGGTTAAGTCAGGGAAAATGTGTGTGGGGAGTAGAATGGGGAGTGGTTGCCATATGTGCAAAGGACAGGGTATTATGGGAGAACTGCAAGCCACAGATTATCGTTGTTGCGGTTTGTTATTAATAAGCTTGGTAGGGAAGGGAGTGGTGATAGTGAGAAAGGATTCTAAATGTAGGCTCAGGCCAGGCCAAAAAGCACCTTGTATAACACATTAAGCACAGTGCCCTTAATCTAAAAGTAACAGGGAGCTATTATAGGGATTTACATAGAGGAGTGATAAGAAGAGCTCTCCATTTTAAAGTGATCACTCTGGTTTTGTTGGAGAGAATCAAGGTGAGATTATAAACTGGAAATCACTTATAGGAAGCCTTTTGCAATGGTGTTGGTGAGAGGCAAGAGTAGCTTCAATTAAGACAATGGCAATGGGTAAAGAAAAAAGAGTGATAGATTGGGGGTGATATTGTGTAAAAAAAAATAGCTTGGCGTAGTAGCTGACATCTGTAACCCCAGCACTTTGGGAGGCCAAAGAAGGCGGATTGCTTGAGCCCAGGAGTTCAAGACCAGCCTGGGCAACATAGTGAAACATCATCTCTACAAAAAAAATACAAAATAAATAAAATAGCTAGGCATGGTGGTGCACACCTATAATCCCAACTACCTGGGAGGCTGAAGTGAGAGGATCACCTGAGTCTGGAAAGTCAAGGCTGCAATGACCAGCCTGTGTGACAGAGTGAGACCCTGTCTAAAAGAAAAAAAAAAAGATGTGACATTTTATTTAGGTAGGAAAGACTCCATGCTGTCCGGGTTGAGCAATTGGGAATAGAGTGGTGTGGTTCACCAACTTGAGAAACACAGGAAGAGGAATGATTCTGAGGAGGGGATGATGACTTTTGAGGTTCTTATTGAACAGTCAAGTCATTTCATACATTAGGCCACTGGTTATATGGTTGAAGAGCTCAAGAGCTAGAGATAAAGATTATGGAGATAATTAAAGTGATGAAATGAGTGAATTCCTATAATATGCATGGGAAAACCAAGAAGAAGCTGATCTTAGAACCCAGGAAACCCTCTTGTTATACAATAAATAGATAAACAACAGGTGACAGAAGGCAAATGGCAAACTGGAAATAGGGCGATATTGCTATGTTCACATTTTTACTACAATACACATATCATATTCAACAATTAAACACTAAGAAAAGAGACTGGGCATGGTGGCTCACGCCTATAATCCCAGCACTTGGGGTGGCCAAGATGGGAGGATCACTTGAGTGCAGGAGTTTTAGACTAGCCTGAGCAATATAGTGAGACCTTGTTTCTACTAAAAATTAAAAAAAAAAAAAAATAGCCAAGCATGTTGGTGTGCACCTGTAGTCCCAGCTACTCAAGAGGCTGAGGTGGGAGGATTGCTTAAGCCCTGGAGTCCAAAGCTTCAGTGAGCTGTGCTCGCACCACTGCACTCCAGCACTCCAGCCTGATTGACAGAACAAGATTTTGTCATTAACAAAAAAAAAAAAAAGAGAGAGAGAAGAAATTATTCACTGTCTTACTGTCTTATTACCTTAATTAATTGTTTCTATATTCCTTTTTAGATTCTGTTCATACACAGTCACAGTTTTCACATGCTTTTAATCAGAGTGTGGATTTAGTGCTACATTTGAGCCTTTTCATTAATATGTTATAAGGATTTTTTGTTTACTTCAAAGTCTTTATTTATGGACAATGGCTTTGAAATATGACAGTGCCTTTAGGAAAGTATGCAGTAGTATATTTGAAGGGGGAGAAGAAGAGACAGTTTTGGAGAGTCGAGCAAGAAAGATTTTCATTGATAAAATGAGAGAGTAACATGATGATAGCACAGCATGACTGATGTACAGAGGAGACTGAAGTTTAGAATTTCATGTTGCTTTTGCAATTCATAACCTCCCACCGCACTGCGTAATGAAACAACATGTCCTTTCACATCCATGACATGAGCAGCACTCTAATACAGGCTAAACTGTGGCCCCTGCTGCAGACTTATGACATGGGCTAAATCATCATCTTGAAAGGAACCTAAATGATTTCTCAGGCTTCCCTACACAGAAAGTAAGGAGGCAGGGAGAGCTACCAAAATACCAGTTCTGTTGCCACTGACAACAAGTTCTGACCGAGCTCTCTAAGGAAGCACTGAGGCTAGGTGCAGTGGTCTTGATATCAAGAAGTCCATGTTTGGGTTCAAATCTTAGCTCTTCCACTCCTAAGCTATGTGGCCTTTATGGCTGTGAACGCATTCATCTTTAAATGGTGGTTAATGCTCTTTATATAGAACTGTTATGAAGAGTAAATGCAGTGGTATATAAACAAAAGATCATACTCTAAGGTATTAGTAACCACTTTACTATTTTTAATAATAAAATTATAATCATCTAGTATTTATGTATAAAATCCATTCAGTCCTCGGGCATATTGTGACTAGAATGTTATCTATGACAAGGAGCCTATCAGGGGCTGTACTGCCTGATTTATAAAGGCTTTCTCATTTCTAAAAGTGCATGATCCTATTAATACCTTTTACTCCCCACTGTTCATCTTATCTGTTGTAGCCTCAAAACAAGCTGATCTGCAGCTGCTTTCTCAAAAGATCCAAGTCTGATTATTTTCCCTTATATAAAAGATAGCTCTATCCTTTTTCTTCATTAAAGACCTTAGAGACCACGTGTTGGGGATTTGTAAATGTTTTTCTATCTTTTGGGTATTTATTGAAGCCCTGAGACCTTCTTATTTTCTTTTTTGTCCCTCTTATTAAGTCTATGTAATACCATTTATACAAAGTGTTTTCATAGTTGACTACAATTGACAATTTTTTCAAAAGTGGGAAGATCCCAAAGGTGTTCGGTAATCTTCAGTGGGATCAGTGGTGCAGAAATAAATTCCCTAAGATACCATATCTACATCAAGGCAGTCCATGAAGTAAAGAAAACTGTATATTGCTTATATTGGATCATTGCATTTCTGGTGGAAGTTTTAAACCAAAAACAAGCTATATCTGTGTGCAAAATGCACGAATTCCATGGTGAATCCCTTATCTTCTTGGTAAGCTATCCAATTTTCTAATTCCAATCTCTTGAAAACAAAAACAGTTTACACTATCTTTCACTATGAATATTACAGAAAGGCATACGCATTTTAAGTCCAGTTTTTTCCTTTATTTGATTGAGATTCCTTGGTTAAGATTTTTTTCATGCCTTCATTTGTTTGTTTGACTTCTCTGCCTACCCGAATGGTCAGATCAAGGGCAGACTACGACCTTTAGAAGCCATGTTGTGCGTTAAAAGGGATGCTCATCTCCTGATCTCCTATCTAGAGGTAATTCCAAATAAAAACAATAACAAACTAAATGGTAGTTTAAGAAATCAATAAAGTTATGATTTTTCCCCCAAAGATTGTTTTTTCTCCTTTTGGAAACACCAAATATCAGCTTATTAAAAAAAAAAAAAAAAAGTGCTAGTGCTCCTGACTTGCAGCTGCCCAAGTACATTTCTTAGCCTCTCTTTGGGTAATCTGACAGTGGGTCAGATCCACTAAGCTATTTGGGAATCTAGTTCCAAAGCCAGAAGAGGTTGTTAAGTGGAAAAAAAAAAAACAAAAACAAAAACAAAACTCACTATGCCATTGTTTTCTAAGATTAACTCTCTCCGAGGTAGGTCACTGGTAAATAACATACACCTTTCAAGCTAATGATGCTGTTCTCATGTATTGAAGAATGACAAAGAATATGTTTTGACAGCTTGAAAACTTATGTTAGAGAAGCAGCTTAGGTACTTCAGTGTTCATGTGTTAGTGTCACAATTGTTTTTCTCACATTGTGCTCTAGCTATTGGATAAAGGTGGAGTGATATACATCTAGAAGTTTTTAAAAGCCTGTGGAATTGAGGAATCTTCCCAAACTAGTCATGTGCAGCTTCTACCCGAGCGGCTGAATTCTGGGATGTTAGAGTAGAGAAAGAGAGAGCAGAGTTCTTTTGGGAGCTCAACATCATAGATCCACCATTTTAGGACTGGAAATTTACAGTCCATGCAGATTTTGCAGCCAGCTGTATGAGGACTGCAGGTATGCTTTGCTTATTTCTTTTACTATTGGTGTGAACAACGTATGGCTGTGGTTTTATTAGATCTGAATGTGAATGCATTTAGATGGGGCCTCCATTCTTCAGCTCACCATGGATCCCACTACTCTGTATTGCTTAAATCTGTCGGGTACCTGTCTGGACCCTGTAGGTATTTGAGTGTGTGAAGCTGCCCCCTTTATAGAACTCCCATCAGTTTATGCTGATGCCATCTCCTCTTCATAAACAGATTGTCTCAGAGGCTATGAGAAGTTAAATATTCACCTCAGGTCATAGACAGCTAGGATCAGAACTCAGGCCCCTGAATAATACTACAGCAGTGTCATTTTCACCACGCAATTTGGGGTTTGATATTTAAATTTTTATCTCATTAGCTAAAAAAAAAAAAGAAACACCACAAACTTAAAAATAAAAATACTGTAAATAAATTTACCACCTGTATTTCTAATGATATCACAGGAAAAATAATACCACAGTACAACAAATAAACACAGCAGTGCTGTTCCACATTACTTCCTCAAAATATTTCTAGGTAGAGGCCTATTAATTGTTCTTGCAGTACATAAGGAAGCTTTTAAATACAGTATATGAGCATCATCAAATAAAGGCTTTTTTCCCATGGCAGGAATCTTCTAGATGCATACTTGGACATAGTTGTCAGCATCTCCCAGTTACAAAATTTTGACAAATTCTGAGTTTAGATGTGTATTTCACACACCATTAGAATACATTAGAATATATTATAAATTCCCTTAGGGCAGGGTTCTTCTTCCTTGTTCTACATATTTTACTTATTAGATAACTGTATGTACATGCTATGGCAAAGATTATAAGGCATTAAATTAGAAATGTGCCTAATTTTAATTTTCCAATTGAATTTTTTACATACTGTTATAAGCATATGTGTATTTGTGCTAAAGCATTATTGAGCATCTTTAGTAGATGAGTAAAACTAATATAAAAAGCAAGTATCATTTTCTTCTGTTATTTATTTAAAAAATTTCCACTAATTGAAATATGATAGTTTTGTTCATTTGGCAAAGAAATGTGCCTTTGAGATTATTTGTTAAAAAGTGGGATTGAAGTGCATCATGGCCTCCTGGCTACTTGGGAGGCTGGAGCAGGAGGATCCCTTGAGCCCAGGAGTTTGAGGACAGCCTGGGCAACATAGCAAGAACCTGTCTTTAAAAACAAGACAAAAAGTGGAATTGGTAAATCAAGGCTGATGCTTTATCTCATCCAATACCTAGCATAGAGTAGGAATATTTGATGAATTAGTGAATGAGTGAATGAATGAATAAATGAATGAATGGAAGGATGGGTGAATGTGTGGGCAGGTGGATGCATGGTTGGATAGATGGAAAGATAAACGGATAAACAGGTCATTGTGGTAGGGACTTGACAGTGAATCTACTATCAGCTTTTGAAAAAAGGGCAGGAATTGTTGAATAGTTACGTACAAAATATAATCCAAAGATGAATCAAGTATTTTTTGTTGTTGCTTAAAATGTGATTTTTTAAAAAGATGAGATAATTCATGTGAAGTATCATGTGTATTATGCTTAATATTTTAACCTGTTATTTCTTGTTATAATCATTATTATTTACTCCTTTTTTCTTTCGATTAAAAATTGAATGTCTGAGAAATATATATATGCAGAAATATAGTCAATGAAAGAAAGATATTGATCTTCTACTCTGATCTGATGTTAGGTGGAGAGCAAAAAGAAATATCTGATCTATCTCCCAATGCTAAAAGGCCTTGACTCATGCTGGAAATATGTATTGGTGAAAAGATGCAAAAATTTATAGAGTAAACAATTAATAAATGCTAATTAATGCAGAAGAATCCAGGACAATGGAACTAGCTCTCTAGTCTCTTCCTTTTCTTACATGTTTAAGTCTCCTATGTGTTTATAGAAAGTTAAACTCATCTCTATCACAGGATACTTTTGAATCAGTCCTATTTTTTTTCCCTCTGTAGACCACCAGATTTCCTAAGTGATGTGCACCCTTAAACTCCAGTTATTAGCCCACCAAAAGACTCACCAGGGTTTTCCTATTGCCAAATTGGGTGACCTTTGTTTCTCATTTCTTCTCCTTCCTTCTGTCAATGTCTGTGGTATTTTCTACCTATCTTTCACCCACTTGTCTAGCTTCCCTTGCTCTTTTTGCCCTACCCTAATTCACTTCTCAGTTTTCCTTGTTTGGTAGCTCTGTCTCTTTGTTTCTATTCCTGAAAAGTGGACTTATCCTTAGTTAATATTCCTCTTTATAATTTCTCTATTCTCTTCCTTAACAATATTATCTACCCACCATCTCTATGCAAGAGTAATCTAATATCATATGTTCCATACCACCTCATATCTTTGTGTGATTTCCATATTTCTGAGTACAACCTCAATTCAGATGTCCATTTAGCATTTCAAATTCAACGTTTATAAACCTCTATTTCTATTATCAGTCACTTGAAAATTCCTGACAATTTGTCCCTAACTTGCTTCCTGATTTTGTCATTTCTTGCCATATCCCTATGGCTAGTGTGCCTACCTATAATAGAAGAGAATTCACATTTTTTCTCACTCTATTGAAGTATATTTATAACTGTTTCTTGACTATGTAAATGCTCCTGGTCAACTTACATGTGACAGCTTCGTGTATGCACTAGATTGTTCTCCTCACATAGTATTATCTTCCATGGCTCACCAAGACCTGTAACTATGCCCATAGTTTTAGCTTAGAAGTTGAGGGCTTTGATGATCTTAAATGATCTTTCCCAATGTCATCTCACACTATTTGCCAGCATACTTAAATAAATTTGGTTTGTTTACTCTTTCCCTTCTCTTCATGGTTACTTATGTCATTCCATCTACCTGGAATACCTTGTGAAAACCCATTATTCAATGACTACTTCATAGAACACCCCTGGGAAGCAGTCCCTGATCACTCTGTTTGCAGTTGGTCTTTCTTTCATCTGAAATGCAATTATACTGTCCATTCTTATTTTGGGACATTAATCAAACATTCCATGCCATAATGGTCTTCACTCTCTTCAATTCTCCTGCTAAATTCTAATCAATTGATTGTCTCCTGAAGTAATCCTAAGCTGGCTTCTGAGGTCAGGAGGCAATCTTTTAATCATTATTTTTTTTTTGGCCTCCTTTTCCTAAAACATCTATTGCATGCTTCTCATGTCAATAACATACATTAGGCATTTGTTGAAGTATATCATGGTTAAAATGTGACTTAATGTTAGTTCTATTTTAAGGCTTAAAATACAGTGGTGCAGCATAGACTCTAAACCATATATATGGGGGGGATTTAATTCCTGACTCTTGTTCTTAGTAGAGTGTAATCCTAGACAAGATATTAACTTTTCTGAGGTTGAGCTTCCTTGTATATTGAACTTATTTATATAATATTTACCTCACAGACGCTGGGCACGGTGGCTTACACCTGTAATCCCACCACTTTGGGATGCCAAGAAGGGAGGATTGCTTGAGCCCAGCAGTTTGAGACCAGCTTGAGCAACAGAGCTAGATCCCATCTGTACAAAATATTTAAAAAATTAGCCAGATGTGGTAGCTCATGCCAGTAGTCCTAGCTACTGAAGAGGCTGAGGCAAGAGGATCACTTAAGCCCAGGAGTTCAAGGCTTCAGTGAGCTATGATTGTGCTACTGCATTCTAGCCTGGGTGACAAAGTAAGATCCTGCCTCTAAAATATAGATAGATAGATAGATAGATAGACAGATAGATAGATAGATAGACAGATAGATAATGATAGATACATCTATCTATATCTATTTACCTCACAGGATAATTATATGTAGTCAATGAATAAAGATGATTTATCCTTTCTCCAAGAAATGTTTTTAAAGAGGGCTTGTATGAGGAAACTATAGATATTAGGATATTACAGCGTCATTTGTTCTCCTGAAATTTCACATCAACCCTTTCTCAATCGTGTATGAGTGTTTTACATACTATAACAGGGCAGCATAGTTCAAGGATATATCTTGGAATTTGGAGAGACACATTCCTCAATTTGAGAATAGAATTTGTACTTGTTAGCTATAGCCTTAGTCTGGTTGCAGAGAATAGTACCTGGATTTCCTCAACTGAAAGTGCGATTATAACCCCTTCCTTTCAGGATTTTGGTCAGGGTTAGAGACAATGTACGTTCAATGCCTAGCATATAATGGGCCGGCCACTTTCAATAATAAAACATACCAACAATGTGGGTAGGTGCAAAGAATTTGTTGACTTTTCACCTTGACTTTAAAAATTTTATTTTAGTTAATAATCTCAGCTATAGCTTCCTAATGGGTTACTGTCTTCTCACGGAAGAGTTGTGTTGGGAACAAAGCAACTGACAGTTTTAAATCACCTTCTTTTCTTAATAGGCCACACTTTTTCTACCCATTTTGTCCCCACATGTTGTCCTGGGAGCAAATGCACACTTAAGTTTTGAAGCCCAAACTAAATATAAGCTACTGTAATGAGAAAATTCATTTGAAGAAGAAAATTATGTAAAGGATTTTCTTGTGCCATTTGTACAGTCACATAGCCACAGGCATGTGACTGCTCTCTAGTTACTCAGTTATCTGCTTTGCACTGTATAAGTTTTGTATCTGTTTAAGTAAACTGTACTAGTAGCAATCAAAGGCTTAAAGATTGCTTGTGTGTTTCCAAAATGAGATATATTGAAAATTACAGACTTCATGGAGCTATAGCTGACAAAAACTCAGTATCTTGTTATCCAAATAGCTTTAAACTCATTGTTACCCATAACCCATGATAAACATTGCAGGTGATTAGATTGCAGTTAACATATCTAGATGGCATTTGAATCCGTAGGCTCAAAAATCCCCCCTCTTTCTTTCTGTATGCCCTTATTTTTCAGAAATAGTGTCTTTGAAATTTTGGCCAATACCCACTCCTTTGTGTGTGTGTGTGTGTGTGTTTTGTCCTTTCTTTTCTTTTTTTAGAAGCCAGTGTAACTTCAAAAATATGAGGAACTAGGAAAGAAAAGAAAACCTTGTTAACTACGGATAGTTTGCTGAGTCAGCATGATGAGACAAATAAAAAAGAACACTTTGAGTCAGGTTCACTACTTATTATGACCTTGGACAAGTGCCTTTCCCTTTACTGTTCTTCAGTTTTCTTGCCTGTTAGAACAGGGAGTTGGATTATATGACTGTAAGATCACCTCTAGTTCTTAAGTTCAGTGGTTATAAATGATTCGAGCTTCATCAGGTTTTATTTGTAGGGGAAGAAAAATTTCTTTATATCAGAAAAAGATTATGTAATAACCACAATCAAATATATAACATCTATGCTAACTGAATAATGGATAGAGAACACTGGATCTACAGCCAGACGCATTTGGTCTGAGTCATGTCTGACCCCAGAGAGCAGAATTATTGAGATCAGTGATGGATAAGGTAGAGCCTTCTAAAGAGACTCTGACTTTCTTTTTATATAAATGCTGGCAATAGGTCAGTGTCTCTGGTGTAACTTCTGATAAAAATTAAGGACATCTTCTTGATAGGTAGTGAAGCATTTATTGCCATCACATCAGATATCGCACTGGTTTTCCCACTAAATCACGTATAGAATTCCAAAGTGTTGAGATTTTTTTTTTTTTAGCACTGAAACCTATCAAGTGTGCTGTGGTCCCAAAGCAGTTCATATGGTATTGGAAAAGTTCCAGTAAATGAATGAACAGTTTTCTTATTTCTTTTTTTATCTTAGTAATCCCCAAATTTGGACTGGCGCTGTGAGAATGAGAGGGAAAGATGGAAGGAGTGGGGGCATCAGTACGAATCAAGGAAAAGTCAGGGATGATTTTCGCCCACTCTCTCCTTACATTTTCCTCACTCCTCCTCCACATATACGTCTTCTCTGCATAATTGTACCTCCCTCCAGAGTGCCCCAAACAGCAGCAGCTATAAATTCAAATATCCAATGCAGGGAGTTATCTTCATCTTTGTGGTGGGCTGAGAATTGATTAAGCATAAGAAAGTGGAGAAAAAGAGAAAGACATAATACTAACATAATAATAAGGACTGGCTTCCTTTGTCCCAGTTTTTCCATGTGAGTGCACCTCCATGAGGACAAGTATGCTGAATGAAGAGATCAAAACCCGACAGGTTCGTTTTACAAGAATTGTGACGAAGATTGCTTTGCTTTACTATTACATTCTATTTTTACCTCCACTGCCTTGAGATATTTTGAGTTTCTGTTTCTATTGCTACTGATATAAAAAGTTATATCAGTCGCAAGAAATGAAAGGTGAAAAAGAACCAGGGATCCGTAATACTCCATTTGTGAGTAACAATAAAGCTGTCTTCAACTTCAGCATGTCGAGTTCAGCTAAAGTCCGGGGATTAGCTCAGTACCCACGTTACAGGAACAGCATGTTCAAAAGCTTTGTCAGGCAGTGGAGCGCCACACTGCCAGTAGGAAAAAAAGCAACTCCAAGGCTGTTCAAGGCTTTCTTGTCTCTCTCCAGATCCCTTAGTGTCTGACTACACCATCATGTTTCATGTTTTTCTCATACCCCAGGCACCTTTATGTCCTCTATTGTTTGCTCACCTTCTTCCCTCAGCATGGAACCCACTTCCCCTCAGAGAACGCCTTTGGAGAGAGTAGAGCAGGAAAACAGTCAGTACAGTCCCAGGGGACTTGATAAACTTGATAAACTAGATAAACTTGTCCAGATAAAGTTGGCTTCCTGCTGACTAGCTGTAAACTTGCACAGTTAAGTTAACCTTTCCCTGCCTCAGGTTTCTCATCTATAAGACTAAGGGTGATCACAGGGCTGCCTTATCAGGCTGTTGTGAGCATCAAACAACTTAATACATAGAAAGTCCTTATAGCAGTAGAACACAATAAAAATTCAGTAAATAGAGCCATTATCATCATTATTATTGTTGTTAATAGTGTTTTAGTCATTCACAACCTCAAGAGCTGTTTTATTTGTGATGTTTTTCCCCTTCCTGCCTCCACCCCTTCCCTTCTCTTCCAGGCCAGACATCTTCCACCTGCTCCTCCAGGACAATCTCCAGCCTTTCCCACTGGCTCTTTGGTCCAGGTGGCACAGAGAGTCTTATCAATGAATAAGACAAATATTGGTAATGGGGCTCCTGAGTTTTCTCACTTCCACTTGGCTCTGGCCATTGGGGAAACTCAGTAGGAGATTGGAGAGAAGAAGAAGAGTAAGAACAAGATATTTATACTCCAGATTACTGGCCCCCAACCCCCCACCAAGCCTTGTTCTGGATGTATCACTTGGTCAAGTGTCACCGCTTCCCTAAAGGGCAGCGGCTCCACACAACTCTCCCTCTCCCAAGTTCTGCAATCCACCACCCCTCTCACTTTGGGCCTTGTGGGCTAGTTCCACTGCTCTTCACCCTGGGTTCCTGCAGCATCTGTTGTTCCCCTACCCCTGTAATTAGTCTCTTTAAATTAGACCCTTTGTAAGTCAACCCTCCTAGAATGATCAGAGGTTAAATGAGCCATCTGTTTGCTGTTGGATCTCTTAGGGATACAAATTTTTTTCTTTCTAGTAGAAAATATCAAATTTTAGTGAACATAACAATCAACTATGTCCCAGTGAGGCGGCGCACACCTATAGTCCCATCTACTTGGCAGGCTGAGGAGGGAAGGTCGCTTGAGACTGGGAGTTAAGAGTCCCGCCTGGGCCAGGCATGGTGTCTCACACCTGTAATCCCAGCACTTTGGGAGGCCTAGGCAGGAGGATCACTTGAGGTCAGGAGTTTGAGACCAGCCTGGCCAACATGGTGAAACCCCATCTCTACTAAAAATACAAAAATTAGCCAGGCATGGTGGTGTGCACTATAATCCCAGCTACTCAGGAGGTGAGGCAGGAGAATCGCTTGAACCTGGGAGGCAGAGGTTGCAGTGAGCCGAGATTGTGCCACTACACTCCACCTTGGGAGACAAAACAAGACCCTGTCAAAAAAAAAAAAAAAAGAGTAAAAGAGTCCAGCCTGGGCAACCTAGCAAGACTAGCAAGGCCCAATCTCTAATTTTCAAAAAGGGGGGCAGTGGGGGAGAGAAAGAAAAAAAAAGAATCAATTAGGTAGTCGTTGAAAATGCAGATTTGCAGATTTAATCCAACCCCTAGAGACTCTGCCTCTGATCTGAGATGAGACACAGAAATTTGTGTGATTAACAAGAGCCCCTGGAGATTCCGATAGCCACAGAAGTATCATATCTTGTAGGACATTGCTTTGAACTATCTCAGCATTTATTTCAATCTGTCCTGAATTTTATTTACTTTTTTTCCCCAGATTAGTCTTCTCTTCAAGACTATAACATATTGAATACCTACTCGGTGCTAAATATTCTCTTAAGTTTTTGAATTTATTATAGATAATAATCACAAACCTACATAGGCCATTATTATTCTGTTTTATAGATGACAAAACCAAGGATCATAAACCTTGAGCAGTTTACCCAGACCTGGTAATTTTCTGAGATCCATCCACCTCTACATCTGTTGGGATCCAAAACCTTTGCTCTGTTCATTGTATGTGACTGCCCGTGCACAATGAAAACTTTAACAACTTAATGTTGGAGTATATTTAACTGGGAAGAACAACTGCAAATCAAAAAATAGAATTGAACTTAACCTTACAATATCAGGGGAGGTAATAATCAACTTTAGCCCAAAATGCTAAGCATATATTAATATTGTGACCAGTTTTCTCTTTGATAATTTATTTTCAGGTTTCTCTCTCATTCTCCTCCCTCTTTTTTTCCCCTCACACTCCCTCTCCCACTTATCCTCTGATACACCTTACTGGTTAGGTAGTGTGAACTCAAATGGGATTTGTAAAACCAAAGGGTTCAAAATCAGTATAACTACTGCTGTTGAGAGCAAAGGAGTTTGTTTTTTGCTTTTTCTAAATAATAAAGATTCTGTTTTTCTTAGTGATTTATTGAAAATTGTGGTGCTTCCTGAAGAGACTTCATAGCCAACAACAACATGTTATGGCCTGAAAATACACTCCAGACACTTTTATTAAATATTATATGAAAATATATCTAATACATTTAAGAAGGAAAACCCAAAACGTAGAACTGAGGAAATGAGCTCAACCGATTTTCTCACATCAATGCCATTTCCCAAAGTAAATAGCTTCCCAATATAATTGTCTCCCCTTCTTGCCTGCACTAACCCATTTTTTTGGTTGATTTTTTAGCCTATAAATGGTAAGAACTGATCAAAAGAAAATTTCTGTAGGAGTTAGCACTCTTAGGTAACTTATGAGTTTAATCCAAAAATCATTTGTTACATGCTTGCTTCATAGGCTATCAAAAATTTACAATCTTGAGAATTTCATATGAATAATAATCCAGGGATTTGTTTGTGTAAGGTACTTCTACACTTATATTGGCATTCCCTTTCCTTTGGGAAAGTGTTTTGAGCTCAAGAATTAAGTTTTTAGACGTAAGAACTGTTGCAGAAAAAAAAATGCTCCCTAGCCTGATCTATTACTACAGGGTGCTCATTCTTAATAGCTCCAGAGCCTTGGGCAATTTACACAGCCCTCCAATCTTCATTTTCCCTATCTGAAGGAAAAAAGGGCATTTAATAATATAACACCCATCCTAGAGTGTTATTATGAGAATTAATAAAGCAATGGGTCTAAAGCACTTGGCAGAGTGTTGGTATGACTATTGTTATTGTTAATAGCCACTACAAGGTACCATTATCGCAGTACTTGAGAGTCAGACAACTGGAGAACTATATATACACCCTCAGGGTGTAAAGCATGAAACTGATTCCCTGAAAACTGGGGAATGGATTGAAGAGCTGGACAGCTCCAAGTTATATACCTTAAGTCAGAAACTAGTGGAAAGGAAGAAAGGACTTGTAAATGAGCCATATCAATTTTCCCATTACTTGACACGTATTAAGGTATTTCAAACTGTGGTCATGTTTAAGCCCAATACAGAAAGCATAGCCTTTTAATGCTTGGTAATACAGGTCAAAGATTAATTTTGCTTCTTTTCAAAGTATTGCCTTGTTGCTGTTATTACTGTTTTTAATTGTTGTATTCTTTAGATAGTAGGCACTGGCAGAGACAGGAAGAATACAGTGAACCCAAGTCAGCCCATTTGATTATTTGTAACCACTCTGATTTGAGATTTGTTGAGAAAGATGCTTCTGGTGACAATGAAATTGTGGATCATTTATGCACTCATCAAATATTTACTCTGAGTCAAGATATAAGATTACCTGTAAGATTGTTTTACTTTTTTTTCTGGTTTCCATTACTGAAATTTGCCACTTTTCAAAACCTTGTTTGATTCTGAAGACCAGTACACTTATTGTATTAATTGTATAAATTAGGAAATAATCATTTTACTCAGAGCTGACTCTAGAAGATCGAGAGTTTACGAAAGGGAAATGCCAGGAATTGATAAAAAAAGGAAGTATGTATAAGGTAGTAAAACTCACCTTATTTCTAGAACAGGAAAACTAATTTTTTTTTATTTGCGTAGTAGGTATATCAGGAAGCAAATCTCAATTTAGATCTCACTTTCTACATCTCCTTTTTTTTTTCTCCTAGACATTAATACCTGTCTCCAGGGGGAGGTTGAGGTGGACTTTGAAAGGGGCAACAGTGGGTTGAGGCTGCTAGATGGAGCTGATATGAACAAAGGAGACTGAGCAAATGAGAGACTTGCAGCCGTTGAATGGAATGTCCACCTGTCTTTGCTGTCTTGGCCCTCCTTTCTATTCCTCTGCTTATACATTCTTACAACTGGGATGTTTTATCACCTCCCACCACCTCATAATGTCTAGTAGAGTGTCTATCCTATCCGCTAACAATCAATGACTATTGATTAAACTGAATTGAATTCTAGGTACATATTAATAAAATAGTGATTTTCCTGGTTAAAACTGCAAAACATGAAAAGTGTGCATGTCCTCCTTCTTCTGATCCCTCTGCTGAAGCCTCCCCTTATCCTTTCTGGGATGTTTTTAAACTCCATTCAAAATGTCCTTTATTCCCTCTCAATTTAAATTAATTAGTTTATGTTATTTTTAGAGAAAAGACCTCCCTGTGTCACCCAGCCTGGATTACAGTGGTGTAATCATAGCTCACTGTAGCCTCAAGCTCCTGAGCTCAAGTGATCCTCCCACCTCAGCCTCCTGAGTAGCTGGGACTACAGATGCACGCCACCACACTGGGCTTTCAATTTGAATTTTAAAAAAGCAAAATCTCAGGCCATGGATATCAGTTATTATATATAGTCATATATTGTCATATATATACACACATATATATGCTTGTTTATATTCTTATATTATTCTCTATATCTTTTCTTATATATATTCTTCAGAATATAAATATTCTATCTCCATTTTAAAAGAATTTGAGATGTTTTTGATTGGTTATGAGAAAAAAATTTATTCTAAGATACACACCCTTTTTTCTATGCATCCATCCATGCCGGCAACATTTATTGGGCACCACCTCTGTACCAGGCATGATCCCTTGTGCTGGGGAGACAATGTTGAACAAGACAGACCAGTCCCTGTCCCTCATGGTGCTTACGGACATGTGGAAGACATGCACAGGATGTGGAAAAATCCTGGATGCCGTGGAAAACAATCAGAGGGACACTTAGCCCGTTTAGGGATGCAGTGAATGGGGACATACCCCTGAAGAAGTGACATGTGATCTAAGATCTGAAGGTTGAGCAGGAGCTAGGCAAGTAAGGAGAGGGATGATAATGTACTAGGCTAAGGCAACCATATGTGAAAGTGCTCGGAAGCAAAAGTGCTTGTCCCCTCATCCCCTCTAAGGAGCTGAAAATAATTCCAAAAAGCCAGAGCAGAGAGATATAAATGAGGTATGACCTTCAGATTCTCTTCAACAAATTATTAGAACAAAAAAAATTGTTCTATTAGCATAGTAGGTGTATTAGGAAGTAAATATTAGTATACCTGGTGCCTACCTAGTGCTTGGGACTAACAGGTATTCAATGAATAAATGTTTTCCAGCTTATCAGCTGACTGAGTGGCTACTCAATACTATGTAAGGAGCTTCAAATTTTGATTTCTGCCTTCCAATATCTTTTGGTTTTATTTGGGAGCAGGTGGAAAGTTAAAAACAACAAAAGGGTTTTAAAAATAAAAAAAGAACTCAACAGAAGAGCAGGCAAAGGTTTAAAGGCCTTGAGTGAATGGGGGGAAAACCACGTGGTGGGTGGAGGAGACCCTTAGGAGGTTTGCCGGGGTACACAGGGCTGTAGCTGGAACCTGAAAGTTTCCACCTGGGGAGTCTAAGTCAGAGAACTTGGACAGAGCCCCTCCATTAAGCTATGGTGGCAAAATTGGGTAGTTATTTGTTGAAGCAGCCTCTGTTATCTGAGCCTGAGCAGCAACAGGCAGGCTTCTGCTGCTAGAAACTGTAGCATAGAACCGTAATATTTTCCACTAAAAATCTGGGGCACATTATCTGGCAGAGGTACAAAACCTTGCAAATTAGAACTCTCCCAGGGACTGCAGAATATATGATTGTTATAGACATGGATTTTCAATTGGTGTGATGGCCAGTTTTAACAGGGCCTTATGGCTAGGAACATATGCTTCAAAGCCAGTTAGACCTTGTTTGAAATGATGGTACCAGCAGTGTGACCTCCTGCAAGTTTCTTTACTTCTCTCAGCCTTAGCTACTTTATCTGAAAATGGGGATAATAATACCTTCTTAGGGGTTATTTGGCTGTTTCCATGAAAAAAAAATATATAGTAAGTACTCAAGACCGTGCCTATGCTAAATAATAGTATTATTATTAAGATAATAGTGATTGAGCCTAATTTGTGGGGGTAATCAGACTCTTTTGGGAGTACATAACCCCCTGAATTCTTTGACTTTCCAAGTACCCATCATTCCCAGGTCTGTAAATGTGTTTTTGTTCTGTTTAGCTTTTTATCACGATTCCCAAACTCACTGATTAGGCTGGCTTGTAGGCGCCAACCTGAAAAAGAATTTGACTTTCTCAGTATTGGGAAAATATTTGTAAAACAGTACAGTCAATAAATAAATATACTGTGGACTTTGAGTCGCTTTAAAAAAAATTGCCCAGGAGGTTAAAAAAAAAAATTCTGGACTCAAAATGTTAACTGGGTTTGGTTTAGTATTTGGACAAAGAAATCCCTGCTCCTAACTGAGCAGAGAGATAAGCGCCTTGACTTGCAATAGATTAAGAGACTTGCATTGGTGAGAACAAACCACGTCTGAGGCTCTCCCTGAGTGCCACCACATTTAGATTTAAGATTAACTGCAGCCGAATGGTGGAGCGGCTGTTTGTTTTATGAAACAATCGCTAATGACATTAAACAGACGGAGCCCCTTCCAACATGATTGTTCATTTGCGATAAACTGAGAGAAGCCCACAAGAGATTGAAAAAGAAAACTCATAAGTGCTTCATTTTGAGGCTCTTACAATATTCTATTGGAGGTGACAATTAATGGAAGTGAATGGGAATCTAATTCAGAGCACATTTAGATCACGGGAGGAGGAGGTATGGCAGGAAAGAATCAATACGAATTTGCTTTCTTTTATATTTATATTAAGGAATCAAGTCATCATAATTTCATGACAAGTTTTCCAAGGAGGATTTTCTTTCTTTCTTCCTTTTCTTTTTTAATGCTGTTTATTTGTTCATTTCTCTTATTTCTGCAGCTCCTGGGCTCCTAAAGCTGGCACTAAGCATTAACTGTATTAAAGAGTACTATCTATTAGTTCAATTAGACGTTAGACATTTACTTTTCAATGCATTTGAAGCCTGATTTGATTTGGGTTCAGTCATTTAAAATTAAGAGAGCAGAACTGTGTACAGAACTGTGTACAGATATCTGTGGCTGTGAAGTCTTAATTGCAAATTCAGATAAGGATTAGACAGGACTATATCTCCCTAGACCAAAGGTATTTGCTCATACCTGAGATAGAAAGGTTGTTAGATTCTAAATTTACTACTTCAAGCTTTTTGTCTTTGGATTTTTGTTGAACTTTAATATTTTGGTTGAAAACAACACAATTTGCACCAGCATTAAGAGTGTGGATGTGGGTAAAATCTCAAACAAGCCTCACTTACATTTTCATTATTTTGGTCTAGCTAAAAACTGAAATAGTGTGTATTTTTGCAAAAAAAAAAAAATCGTCAAAGGCCATGTTACAGCATTAAGCTTTTGTTTTATACACAAAGAAATATATTAATGAAAAGTGTTTTAAGTGCTTATTATAGAGATGGTTTGTTTTGAAACATGGGCTTTTTCACAGCAGTTTTACACTTCATTGTGTACCATGAAAGACATTCTAAGTAGAGGTTGTCAGTCTCCCATCAGAAGTAGAGTACTGCTGGGGAATGGAGCCATTTAGGATGTCACTCAAGCAGGACTAATCTAGAGTAGATATCTTATAAATAACCAGTAACGAAAAAACAAATCATTCCTCTCCCCACCAGAGCAGAGAGAATTACTGCTTAGGAGAAGGAAATCTTTATAATAAAGATTTACAGTCTGAATTAGTGAATTGTTTAGAGCAAAGCATTGCATAAAGTTGCAATGACAACCTTAAATAGGAGTTCTGGGAGCTGTGGAAATGCCTTTATGAGGAGAGGGAATGAGTTTAGAAGGACTCTTGTATACTGGCATCTCCCACCTTGGTCTTGGGGAGATGGGTGTGCGTATCCTAGACATCTCAGTTATGAGATATGGGCTTATTTGTGATAATATTTTTCAATCTCTACTCTAGGACATGCTGTTCCTGTTGGATCCCAAAGATATTCCCAAACCCAATGAGGACCATTCTTTGCGTAGAGAATTGTTGTACACATTTAAAGTGTACAAGTTTTCTATTACATGATAGAATACAATGAGAGTACTAAGAGTATTTTCAGCTTTCTGTTATTTCAGTGTCAACATTTCACTCTTTAATTTCTTGAAGTAAATACTGGCCTCTTTAGATATTTGCAAGTTCTCTAGCTTTGGAAATCTTATTCAAAGCTCCCCTTCCCTGCCTTGTTCTCTTTTAAAGTAGCTAGAATGAGCTCTCTCTCAATTCCTAGTGGGGAAAAGGCTTTATCGAGACCCGTTGTGAGAACTATATCTGTCAAAGAGAGAAAAAACCTGATTTTCTTGATTCTGATAAGTACAAATTCCTCTCGTTGAAGCTCCTGTTGTGTCCAAGTTGTGGCGATATGCAGAGAAAAATGAATAGGAATGCCTGGCTGGTTAAAATAATCTTCTCGATCCCCCACCCCAAATCATTCTCTTATTCCAGGGCCAAGAAATGGCGCATTTCCCAAACTCTTTGAACTTGTCCACCATAACATGTCATTCTGATATCCTAGAATACAGAAAGAAGAGAAAAACCCTAATATTTATATATGGCTTTTCAGTAGTTTGGTTTTGGTGAGGTTGGGAAGAGAATGGATTTTATTTAATGCCAGGGCTTTCCATTTTATTGCATCTATTTCCACACATGCCTGTGAGTTAGATAGAGCAGATGCTATCTACATTTTTCAGATGAGAAAATTAAAGTACACAGGCTTCCTTAAGATCTGGCAGCAAGAAGCTAGATTTATCTGGGGTACAACAGCATTTTGGGAATGCACACTACTTGGGTCCAAACTATTTCAGGTTTCTCGGGGAAAGTTAGTTTTTTTAGATTCTCTGTAATGTGCAGGGGGGCCAGGGTCAGGCAACATCTCTGAATTGCTACTAATAGGGACCCCTCATCCAGGAGGAACATATTCACTATTTAACTAGAATCGTTAGCAAATACAAATAGCCCCTGGAAGAGAAGAAGTTGAAAAGCTTTTAAACAGTATATATTGCAAAGTAAATCCTTAGCATAAAAATGCATACTGTTTCTTGTTGTTTCTGCCATTGATGGTCTACACTAAAGAAAGAAGATTCAGTTCTATAAACATCTACTGATTTCTCTGATTCAGCTACTTGAGACTCCACAGAATTTGGAGATTTGGTTTTGGGGACTGACAGCGAGGATTGAGTTAAAAAGGTCATTCTTTCCTTATATGTGGGGACCATGTGAGGTAAATATAAGAAACTAGGAGTAAAAAGGAATTTTATTTTCACCAACAACATTATAATATGCGACTGAATATAGCAAAGCTATTTTCTATATAGTATGTAGTTTGTGTGTAATTGATAATTCGGGGTATGATGTAGTCGCTTTGATAATTTAGCCATTTATTTAACCAAATGCTCTTTTTTACAATATACAATAGCTGAGTTTGGGGGGCTCTAAGATCTAGAGTCCTGGTCTAGGTGGAATGAAGGCAAATCATGACTTGAAATTCACAAATTAATTTTTGCTTTAAAGGCAAATCATGTAATTTGCTACCACTCTGGGAGGAATGACATTTAATATAAGACCATAATTCGGGAAATTACAGAACATCAAAAATTCACCAATTTGCTGCTTTGAAAAAAGTAAAGTCCGTTTTTATTTAAAATATCTTATTCAAAGAAAACAGTAGATGTGACAAAATCTTGAATTGCTTTGGAACCCATAAAATATCCGCTATGCAGCCCCTTTCTCTTTATTGTTCTTTGTAAATGTGTTCATGGAATACCCCAAATATATAAACATGAAAGCTATGCTCTCCTTCTTCCATAGTCTATCATAATCTGCCTCTTTTAAGAAGGCCTAGTTACATGTAGTAAATTTGATGTCCCTGTCATCATCTTGAAATATTTGTTGAATGAAGGGATGGATGCATTCCCCATCTGTGTAGTCAGTTCTCAATTATCCATTATAATGGAGTTGAAATAGAAAAGGAACGTTTGAGAGTGCAATCCACAAATTATTGAGAAAGTTCATGTGATTCATTGCTTTCAAAGTTTCCCACCAAATCTTTTACGCAACTAGATTAAAATGTGGCAAAAAAAAAAAAAAAAAAAAAAGTTCTTTCTCTTTTGCCTGGTTGTACTGACTTAGATACTAAGGAATAAAATTTGAAATTAGTGCTGAAATAAATATCTAAATAGACCCCGGAGGCTGAATGATCATCTCTGAATCATCACAGCAGTAGCTTAGGCCAAACTCATTGTTTCTTATATAGAGTTCCTAGGCAGATATTTTTTAACAGTTGCTGGTAAATCTGAACTAAGGGTACAGAAGGAAAGGTGCTCCCAAAAGGATGTTGAATGATAAAAGTTGACTGTCACCTTTGCAGTGCGATAGAGAGGGGAAAACACAATTTAAATGTTTTAGGAAATACTGAAAAGATACGGGACTCTAGAGTGAAAGTTCGAGATACCTCTGTTCTTTTGTAAAAGTTAATCCTGAGACAGCACTATATCATGTGAGTGTGTGTGTAAGGGGTGTGAGCCTGGGATTCCCCAGGGCTTACACCCCTTGGTGAAATGTATAGGCTGGGTCAAGGTCACATTCATTTTTGGTCTTATATTTCAGAATATTTGGAAGGAAGAAGGTTTCAGGTTTTTGTTTTTCCTCCATCTCTTTTAAAATGTCTGGCTGCTTCCCATTAAGTTACTTTTGAAAGCTCTTATGGTTTGGGAAGAAAAAAATGGCAGTAAAGTCAGCATGGTTTCTGACAAAAGGCCTGCGAGCAGCAATGGCAGGATAACCAAATGCCACATGAAGTTGATAACACTGAGTGGAGTCACAGCTGAGCAGAACAAGCCCAGGAAGCCCAACTTTATGTTACATGCAAGATCACTGGTGGCTTATTTTATTCCTGCTCTGAAGAAAATGTAGACAATGCGTGCACACCCGGTCCTTCTTACGACTCCCCACCTCCTCCCTCCTGTTATATCTGAAGCCAGAGTTTCTGACACTCTGATACGAAGTCATAATACATAATCCTTAATACTTGCAAAGGGTCTTGGCTTTTCAGCTAAGAAATTATGTATGCTTTAAGTTTATTTGGACTATACCTATACACTTTGTTAAAGGGCTATATCACAGGAATGTAAGAATATATACACTTTTATGTATTTGCACAACTATTATAAAATATGCGGAAAGCCCAAATGCACCTCTGAGATTAACTTTTTTTAAATCAGAACATAGACTTAAGATAAAAGGAAACTATAAGCAGTAGCAGTATTAGTTTGTTGAACTCCTTTCCTGACATTTTCTTTCACTGTTTTTTAAAAGAAGGGTGGCAGTAATCATTAATATGGACTTTAAAAATACCCTTATCCTTTGATGGTTTTCTCTTGCCATGTCTCATAAATTCCAGCCTTCTTTGATAAGAAAAGTGTCTGACATTACAGACCAGGCAAAACTCTCTGAACATTAATTGAAAGCATCCAATTGAATTGTCATATCTTTGCAAAGAAGTAAGCATAGGCACTAGTGTGTAGTTTGAAACTTTCGATACAGGAATACAAGAAACATGTTTATGTATGCATACGAAGTTCTAATGATAGGTACTACTCTGTGTGTGTGTGTGTGTGTGTGTGTGTGTGTATCAATATATAGATGTATGGTCCTTTGCCTTTGGTTATCATTTGCCCATGTTAATTGGTAATGCTTATAGGTTATAAAGACAGCAAAGCCAAACATATTATTTCCATTAATAGAAGTGAGACATCATCCTCATCATCCTGGTGTAAACTTACTGGTGGTTCTGCATCTAACTTTCTTTTATTTTGATAACTTTTAATCTTGAGAGAGAGAAAAAAATTAGTGAGAAGGCAGCAAAAGATTTTTCTTGAAACAGTTCTGTTCTCATCACTGTACCAATTTTACTATTTAAATTCTCCCAACAGTCCAATGAAGTAGTTAATTTCTAAGCCCATTTTATAGAGGAAGAAACTGAAGTACAGTAAAGTTAACTAACTGGCCCAAGACCAGAGAGCTAATAAGAGGCATGGATGGGACCCAGCCACTGTTCCAGAATACATGTCCACTATACTCTACTGTTCTAAAATACCTTAGTATAGGAAGAAAGAAAGGTCTCAGACTCAAGTAATTAGTAATTACCATCATACTGAATCCATGCTGGGCTAAACAGTTGTTGATTTGACCAGTTTTCGTTCAAATGCCCAGAAGTTCTTTCTGAAGAGAATAGGACCTCTAGCAGTGTGTTCTGAACTGCTTTCCAGAGGTAAAGAGAGGTATGTTTCTCCTGTTTGCTTCAGGAAAGAAACATAAATAAAAGTAAAGAATTCTTTCCTGTCTGGCATTTTATCAACTTCACTAAAAAACTTTTATTTTTTTTCTTTAGAGGCAGCTGAGATGAATTGTTGCAGAGTGCCTACCTCTTCAATAAGAAATTCATTCTCTCCTGTCACATGCACCCGTAATTTCCATTGATAGAACCTTTCAGAAAATGGAAATGAAATGTATCTGAAGTTTCTTATACAGCGAGAAAGCAGAGAAAAGCGGGCTCTGCTCTCTTGCTATTGAAGCAAAGGGCAAATTATACATTTTTTTTTTTACTGGATTTTTTACAAAAATACTTAACTCTTTTACATCTCAGTTTCCCCATCTGTTAAATGGGAATCATAGCCCTTCCAAGTGCCTGAATATTCTAGGTTTAAAAGGCCAAGTGAGCTTAGAATGAAAACATCTATTTTCTTTCAGTGCTGTGGCTAAGGATGCCTTGAAGTAACCAAGCCACAGAGCAAGGATGATGGCCTTTATCATGTAGAGAGTGGACGACCAGATGGCAGAGCCCATTCTACATAATGACTCTCACTCTGGTGGTTTGTAATTTATGAAGTAGCCTTCTAATCAAAGGCGCTGTTGGCTGCCAGAGAGCTCAGCCACAGCATGGAAATAGCTTCTTCCAAAAAGAAAAAATATATATATCAGCTGAATATTCTTCCATCTAATATCATAAACAGTCTAAAACACAAGAAAGGTTATCACCAGTGATTCTGATTTTTATTTTGTAAACCTTGAGGAAAGAAGTGAAAGGACAGGTTATCTAGGGAGGCCTTTTCCCTTGACTTTATCAGGGAAGAAACAGGAACTATTCTAGCCATCTTGTGTCTTTTGGGTCTACTCGTGGCTCCCAGGCCGTGATGCCTAAGCAGGGAGGAAAAAAAGGGAAAAGAATAAAGGGAGTGGAGGGGCAGGCAGTGAAAGGGCAGATGAAAGGGACAGGAGAGAAATGATGAAAGGGGTTTGCACAGCTGGGCTGAGGCAAAATACCCCCCACCAAATGTCAGTGGTTGCTGAGAGACATCAAAAAGGCATTGGAGGAATTTCTCTAATTTCCATAACCAAAGTTAAAATAAATCAGAAGTATGATGAATATGGTAATAATTCTGCAACCTCTTCTCACAGTCCCTAAGATTTTGTCCCTTCATCTCTTTTGCTGTGACTAGCATTTCTATTGTTCATGATCCCAGTTCTTTCTCTAATATGACAACAGCCTCACTAATCTAGCTATAGCTGAAGTCATAGTTTCCAAAGAACTTCACTTGATTTAGAGACATACACTGCCCCATTTTCTCTTAAGCGTGTAAGGAGACTAAGAATAACCCATCCACTACTTGGTGTTGGGTACATTTTCAATCTGGCATGCCAAAATTCCCAACTCCAGGGTGAGAAATAAATCTGTTTCTTTGAATAGCAATGAGAAAGATGGGTAAGCATTTTAAAAGGGTAGATGATGAGAGCGGGTAGCAGTGCTAAATGGAATTTTATGTTCTTATGAACCATTCAGTATAAAATGATAGAGTGTTTTCTGATTAGGTGATTTTAGCTTTTATGGTGAGAAAATGGTTAAACACAGAGCGCTCTCCTAAGGTATTTCTTATGAAGGCTTTTCTTCTTTACTGAAAGCACATCAGGGAAATGGATGATGCATCTCATTTGATTCAAGTGAAACAGTTTAAATTGTTATGGCTTTGAGTTTTTTTTAAAAAAGGTAAATATCTCTCTTTAGTAAAGAACTGTATCACAGTATGTTCTTCTTCAGGTGGTGGCCTGGTGCCTATCAATGTATTAATTTGTGACATTTGATAAATACATGCCACTGGACAGTAGGTTGTCAGGATATATATTTATAAAGGGTCCTAGCCTATAGAGTTTTCATTTTTAAGCCAAGATGCTAGCAAGTAGCATCATCTCTGAATGAATTGTATTTCAATAGGATTAGGAAGAAGAGCAGTAAGGTATGAAGAAATGCTTTAAGAATAGCCGTTCATAATCAGAAAAGCCAGGAGATATTTTTTTAAAAGACCACAAACTATTAACTGAAGAACAGCTTTTTAATGCAGAGCTTTGAAAACTGGACATAGAATATCAACTAATATAGAAAGAACAGAGGTAGCTTTCTTAGGAGAGAGAAAGTCTATCACAAATGGAATGTGGTACTGAGAGGTTGGCTAGCTGGAAGGCAAGCCACAAGTAGAAGAGCGATTTTGTTCTCTCCGAGGCGATGTCTGCCAGATTAGAAGCATCAGTGCCCTCTATTGTTCACAGGAGAACTGCAGAATTGCCTGAGAACACAGGCCAGACATTTTTTGCCTTGTAAACAGACTTCTCTACAAACTGCAATGGATGATAATCAATAAAGCTGAAGGAAGGGAGGGAGGGAGGGAGGGAGGGAGGAAGGAAGGAAGGAAGGAAGGATGGTTGGTTGATTCATTTGTGGTCCTCTTTGTATTGTTTGAGCACTATTGTCCAAATGTTTAAAACATGAAATCTTTAAAATGTTTTTCCTAGACTAGCTGTTTGAGTTTATTAACATAAGACATATTCGTCAGAAAAAAAGTGCAATTTACATTTAGTGATAGATGGGGACAAAGTTTATGATGCAAAAATTCTTCTGTTAACTTCATTATACTTCTTTTTTGTTTGTTTTGATAAACCTCTATTTGCCAATTAGCATTTGACTAACTTAGGTAGAAAAATGCTGATATTAATATCTAGTTTTCTCCTTTGTGTAATTATATTTCCCAGTAATGATTTCGATCTGTCATCGTCATGGAAAATATGGGGACTGGAAACTTTTTTAAAGCTAAAATAATATTAAAAATAGCATTGCTCAGCTATGTGTTTTACCAAATTAAAGATTACTGCAGGAATGACAACTTCATTCAAGCAAATCATTTGGAATTACATTAAACAGCTGCTGTTAAACAGCTGATGACAAAGGAGACCATTTTGATCTCCACAGCAAAGGGAATCTAGCAGGGCGCTGCCTGCATGGGGTTATGAAGAACATTGTGCTCCTGTGGACCCACACACAGCGTACTCCCCATCGCGCTTGTTGCCAAACACTGGGATCTCTAATCACTTTGTATTCAGTCAGAGATCCAGGAAGTCCAAATCCAGCCAGACAAATGCAGAACAGCTTAGCAGAAGCAGCTTTAACAGGTGCCGTCGGTATGGTCTTAGGGAACCTGAGAGACAAGACAAACCATGGGGAGCATTGGTCATCGGTGTCAGTTTGCCCAGCACACTGGATGGCACCAGTCTCTGAACAGCAATTTGCCACAGAGACCAGTTAATTGATCCTTAAGTGATGGCATAACAGTGCAAAAAAAAAAAAAACAAAAACATATTTAGACACCTTAGCTGTGCAAGTTCCCGGCAAACAGGCTGCTGCTGGATCCCTTGCCTGCTCTCCCTGCTCCTTATAGTGCTAGAAAGAGAATGGACTGGAATAAAGAGCATGTAGCCATGACAAATTAAAAGGGATGGATGAGAGATTTGATTTAAGCAGGTATTGTCTTTCTACGTCGACTGTAGGCAACTGAAGATTGCCACCCCATAAGCATAGACACAGATGGCTGGGCCCCTCCCCGGCTCTGTCCCTGTCTATAAGGGTATGTGGTGCCCCCCAGGAGACTACACTCACATACCATGTTTTGAGATTATTTCTAGTTTGAGAGGACCACTGCACTCAGATGTAGACTTGCTTTCTGTGTGTCGTCTGCCTCAATAACAGCACTTGATGTAAGTGAGTTTGAAAAAGTTGGCTGGCCTGACAACATCCTTCCAGATTCTGTCACTTTATAAACACAGGGATGACTTATATTCCCCACAAAAAAATCAGAATTTGTGTATTGGCAAAATGTTCATGAACTTACTTGTGTAACTTGAGCAAACACAAGAGAAAAAAGAGGTTTCTGTGTGTTCAGATACAGCAAGTTGCAGAAGAAATTTGAAAAATCTGCATTAAGGTGGACAACAGCCTGTATAAATAGTTCTATTAATATTTAGACTCTTGGCTTGGTACTGATAGTAAAAGAGAGAGAGAGAGAAAGCATGGCCACATTTTAAATTATTTGGAATTACTGGCAAAGTGTTCGCTTCTGCAGTTGGGAAAACATTTGACTTTCTGGTATGTTTTTCTTTTTCTGCTACTACTGCATTAAAAAAATGGGGTCCCAGACAGATTAGAGTAGCTAGGCATTCTGGTGCCACAAAATGTCCATTTCTGTCCTGTCTGGGTAGCATGATTAACTAGTGTGATACTTGTAACCTGTTCTGAGCAAGCGTTGATCTAGGATGTACATTGACAAGTGAATTGAGAGTCCACTGCTTATGAGGGATTCCAGCTTTACCCTCTGCTTCCAAAGACTCTTATTTTCTAAACTTTATTTGTAAATCAATAATTACATCCCAACATAGTCCTATCTGAACGCCCTACATTTTAAGAGTAATAACTATTTCAATAGTATCTTTTATTAAAGTTCATGTTACCGACATCATAGAATTAATCTTTATACAGTCACCTTTCTAGTTCATTTGCAAGAAACTAAAGCAAAATGGAGTTGATAGAATAAGCAACATTATATGCAAAATGAGGGAGGAAACCTACTGGATTTTATTAATTATATCTTAGCCTCCTGAGCACTGTTGTTTTTTGAATTGTGCCACATACCGTTTTCATAGATTAATAATATTTTAAGGTTTGAATAGAAATTAGTCCTTTTTTCTCACAGTAAAGTCGGTAGGCTGAGGCCTAAAATGATTGAATGATTCGCTCAAAGCCCACAAATTGCTCACAGCAGAACCAGAATTATACCAGTAAGTATTTTGGTATTAAGTGTTTATGGATTATTTGACAAAAATCATCATAACTATTTTGGAAGGAAATGCAATCATTGTGAGCCGTGTACCCAGTTGCCCTACCTTCCTGTGTCTGGGATATCCAGAGAAATCAGAGAGAAGCTGTGTTGCTGGGCGTAGGGGTAGGGGAGAGGGCTTTCACCCTATCTATCATTATATCCTTGTGATGCTATAAAGGACCTGTGCAAAGGAACAGAGCCGTATGAATGATATTGCAAGGACCCAGCACGTGAGACAAAGAGGTATATGAACACCGACATTATTCCCATCACATGGTATTGCCACAGAGTGAGGCAGAAGAATAAACACAGGGCTAGGACAGAAAGAAGCCTGGTGGGATGGGGGTAATTACTCTTAAGTTTGTCTCTGCCACTTATGGGTTGATATAATCCCAGGCAATTTAAATGACATCTCAGAATGCTTGTTTCATAATCAATAAAACTGGAAAACTAACATCGTTTATCTCACAAATAGGTAAAATCAGATTAGGGGTGTGCAAGCATTTTTGGAAGCTTTAAAGTGAGTTGTTTGTGCTAGAAATTAATAAAATAAACAAGTCTACAAAATACAAATTCTATGAAGCCTGTTTTATGAGTTCTTTGATGAGGTTTCCTTTGCTAAGTCATACTGATAATTACTGATAATAATCTAAGGTCTTTTGAATATGTTGAAGGAAAAAAATTAAGTTAAATAAGGCCATTTTAAGGAAAATAGTTACAATTTCTTGCAGACAGGTATAGCATAAAACAAAGCAAAGTAGTGTGTGTGCATGGGTTTACATGCTTCATTTATTTGATGAGCAGACAGTTTTTGGAAAAAGGGACCAGTCTTTGTTTATTTAGCATTTGACAGCTCTGTAAGATCTTTAAGTTAGGAGATGAAGATTCAGTGCATATGTTTATTATTTCATCAAACATTTACCAGTTATATCTATTTAAACAGGTCACTAATCAGCTATAGGATCTAAATAAATGGTATGACGTTCCAAGTGATACCTTTGAAGATGAATACATCTGCCTACGTTTTCAAATTTGACACCATCATTCTATCATTAGGCAAGCAAAAATACTATGAACATTAAGAACTTTAAGCAAAGAATTCTTTTAAAAGTTAGCTTTGGTAACTTCTGTTATTTACAGTTATGTGGATGCCATACTATTTGGGATATAAAACACTGTATATATTAAATTAATATTTTGCCAATGAGGGCATTTTGCCTGTAAATATGAATATTTTATTAGTTTGGTATCATTTTTCTTTTCATCAGCCTAGCTTGGGCCTCCTCTATTATACATTGCTTCCATCTAGGAAAAGCATGTGTTGCAGCAGAAAGAGCTCAGACCCTGGCAGCCGATAGTCCTGGGGTCATATCCTGGTCCTGTCAATTACTAGCCAGGTTTTCTTGGATAAGTTAATGTTTGAGCTTCATTTCCTTCTTTTTATTTCTTCATAAAATCAGAATCATTATCACCATAATATCTACTTTTTACATTATTAAGATTGTTAGATAATTGCACAATAAAAGAAGGCTGTTACTATTTTTACATCATTGAACTTTTTTGAGGTTGAGCAAAATACTACAGTAAAGCTCTCAGAACAATGCTTAAGACATAGTAGGTGTTCAACAAATATTTTTCATTTCTCTTTGACACAAACTCTATATTAAAGCCTATATGAAACGCTGTATTAAATAATAACACCATATTACATTTGTATACTTTTTTACGATTTACAGAGTGAGTTTGATACATAGATAATTGCCTTCTACTTGAAGACTGAAATATAAATATACATCACCATAATACAATTTAAGGATAATAGCCATTCTTTATTGAGTGTGTCTTTTACAGATGACTAAACTAAATACAGAGAGGTTAAGTAACTTTCTCAAGGACAAACTCCTAGTAATACACAGAGCTGACATGGAAACTTACCCAACCTCCTAACCAATTGGCTAACCAGCCTGCACTGAATACATGCATCGAGAGACCGGACAAAGGGAAAGGAGAGGGCAGGGGGAACCTCAGCCTTCAACTCAAGAGGGCAAAAACTCCTATGCATAGCACAGTGTTTGCAATAGAGAAAAATATTACTTAAGTGAATGAAAGAAGCAAAAACATAATGGGCATGGTGGTTCATGCCTGTAATCCCAGCAACTTGGGTGACCAAGGCAGGAAGATCGCTTGAGGCCGGGAGTTGGAGATCAGCCTGGGCAACATAGCAAGACCCTGTCTTTGGGAAAAAATGATGGGAAACAAACGAACAAACAAACAAACAAACCACACAGGCGTGCATGATGGTGTGTGCCTGTTGTCCCAACTACTTAGGAGGCTGGAGGTGAGAGGATCGCTGGAGCCCAGGAGTTTGAGGCTGCAGTGTGTCATGATTGTGCCACTGTACTCCAGCCTGGGTGACAGAGTGAGACTCGACTTAAAAAAAAAAAAAAGGAGGAAAGAAAAGCAAAATGTGAAAGAATATAGCAAAATCCAGGGAGTATTGTCTTCAATAGGCACACCTCTAACTGACATCCCATTATAAAAGAAAAATTGAGACCCTGGGCTGAGTTCTCTCATGGCTCAGCCAGCAATTTCTTGAGGAACTTTAGACTCTGTTTTCTACTCTAGCAAAATAGTTTGCAAACTTTGGTAAATAGAGGAGAAACATACACATTTGCTAATATGGAACCAAAGTTAAACCTTGATCGGAGAACTACAGAAAAATGTATATGCCTACCCTCACCTGGAGAGCTAAATGAACGGGTACTTGAGAAAACCTAGTCAAACGACATCATGAAGGCTGATGTAGCTTCGATGGCAGTAGGCCAGCAATATTGCTAGAAGAACAGATGGAAGATGGGACACATTTGTAGCCAAAAAGAGACTACTCATAGGTAACACAGCATGTATTGCCAGGAATAAAGATGATGAGATGTAGAAATAACCTCTATAAGTCCTATGTGTGTGCATTTCTTAAAATCAGATTATTTTTAATTGTTGGACAAATTTTGAAAGTTTTTGCCTGAAATCTGTGTGTTTTTGGCATTGTTGGACCTTTGCTTTTAGGAGTGTGTGCAGAGGTGTGTGTACGTGCATGTCTGTGTGCACATATTCAAGTGTGTGGTACTAGACTCAGATGAGATGGAGTTGATTAAAACATCAAATGAGTTACCCTATGAATGTTGTACAGTTGATGTTTACTTCCCAAGGCAAGAATATGGGCTTGGATTTCTCCTGTGTGTAAGTATTTTATTTAGCGCCTAGTGCAGTGCTAACAACAATGTAATAAATGCTTGCCAAATATAGTATAAATAAATAAATTGATTTAACACCCAGAAGTTTCATGCTCTTTATTTTATTGCCATTTGTTCAGAGGCACAGAGGAAGAGACTCTAACGGACAATGCATTTCTTACTCTCATGGTTCCTTATCCACCCAAGATTGATCTCTATGGATTTGTTCTCTTAAAGCACTTAACCCTTTAAAACCCTCCTAGCAAAACTTTCTGCTCATCACTTAGATAAAAGGAGGAATACAGCAGATAAATGAACAGAATCACACTCCATGTGGCACCATGTCCAGAGGAATCACAAGTAAAATCTGGTACTTAATGGCAGTCAAAATAGTGATTAAGACCAAAAGTTTCCATGAGCAGGATTCGAATTGTTTCTGCAAGTTACCTACTATGGAAGTTATAGTAAGTTACTAAGTCTTAGCTTCCTAATCAGTAAAATTAGAATGTTATTGAGATGATTGTGAGGTTCAGATGAACTAAATGATGTAAAATTTTGAGCACAGTCCTAGCACATCATAAACCTGTGATACTTAGCAACACTGACCATCATGTCAATGACTGTGATCACAACGACAGTGACAGTGATGATGATGAGTGTTACCCATGAATGGTGATGATGATGATGATGACAACAGTGAAGATGATGGCAATGGTGAGAGCACTTAGTGGCTAACAGCTTGCTAGAAAAACTCTCTAAAGGAATCGTGGCGCAATCTGTTTTCTAATTTATGTTTCTGGGTCTAAGACTGCCTTCAAAACATGCTATTAGTTTTTGGAAAATTTAAACCAGATCTCTAAGTTAAATTACTCTGAAGAGGAACACTTTTATATTTTTTAATATAAGGGACTTTCTGAATTCTATGCCATAGCCAGAACAATGATTTCACACTGAGATATTTATTCCAGGGTTCCCTCCATGATCCTAAGAGTCACTTTAAGGAGGGTGTATTGTTTTATTTCAGCTGCATTGGCACAGTGTCCCACCATTAATAGCAAATGAATAGACTGTGCCTGTTTTGTAACTTTCATTCTCTACCCAATGGCTTTTCTCATGCTTAGCAAATAAATAAACTTCCATTGTATGCTATTGTTGAAAAGTCATATTGTCTTAGATTTTAAAGCACACGTTTTATACAGAGGACCTGTAGTACAGCTAGCAGCCTCATTCCATTGGTTTCTAATGACTATCATGGTGAGACACAGTGACTTTGACAGAAGGAGGAATTCACTCCATTAAGCAAATATACTGGAGGCTCCATACTTTGTTGGAGTTAATAATTTCATCTTTAACAACTGAAGCAAATTTGAAAGATGCTGCACCTCTCATTCAATGCTGTACTCATTTTGCCTTGATCAGGGAAGGTTGAATGCTCCTATTTTGATGTAAAATCTCCCTAAACTGTTAAGTTTGAGGGTTTTTTAAAATTGTCTGGGAGAGTCCAACACCAGAGGGCGATGTGAATTCAACATTTTTACTTGTTTTCTTGTACAGTTTACTTTTGGTGTGTAAACAAAATAAGCATATTTTGTGTTCATAATGATTCGTTTTCTTAAGATTTTTTCTTCAGTAACTGCAATTTTACTTACCCTGTTCCTCTCCCCACTTTTGCATTTTAACAAGGAATGGAAGGATTAAGAAATCATTCATTCATTTAGCTGTCATTTATTGAGTATCTAGTATATGCAAGGTACTATATGAAAGGGTTGGATAGAGTTAGGACAGAAATGGATAAAGACTCATTAAAGAAATATTTACTAGTCACCTGTTGCATACAAAGCACTCTACTAGGTACTACTGGGAATATAAAAATGAACCAGGTAGTTCTTGTCTTCAAGGAACTTACATTCTATTGGAGAAATATGATTCCCTTATTCTCTTTTATCTTAAAGATTGCTCACTTACCCCAATTTTTTCTTCCCCCAACAGTCTTTTAGAGACATAGCTCAGAAAATCTGCCTCTTTTGCTCCTTTCTCAAGTCAAATTGGCCATGCCCTTTTTTAAGGCTCTAACCTACTTTATAAAGACATATCACATGTATACAGAGCATTACAAATGGGTGTCCTTTAAATATAAGATGGTGGGAATAGCTGAGGCAAAAATCCTGGAAATAGGAATGCATTCGGTATGTTCAGGTTAAGTGAAGGCTGTGATACCCAGGCTCTTTGAAGCAGACCTGTGGGAAACTTGCCAGGAAAGAGGGTTTGGGTCACTTTATGAATAGACTTGAATTTTCAGGTTAAAAGAATCTTGACTTTGTTCTGTAACAGTGGAAAATGTGGGGTAAAAGTACTTGAAAATGGCATACAGAATGAATTAGAAAGAAGCAGAAAAACAGAGGGAGGGAGACCAATGAAACCACCAGTGAGGAAATTCAGGCAGATGGAATTTAACTTTGAGAATGTAGAGATGATTTAGAGTCAGAACCAACAGGACTTAAAAGTTGACAAGTGTATTCCAAGCATCCATGTACAAAAGTGTGGTATTTTTTGACATCAAGAGGGTTGCAGGAATTCATCTGTTTCGTAATAGTAAGAATTCAAAGCTCAGAAAGCAATTGCCCAGCTAGGCTTGCATTCATTCATTTATTCATTAAACAGCCTGTTCAATAACATCCAGTCTATCAGGCCCTAAGCTGTGTTCTAAGCATTCAAGATGAGACAGGGTCTCTGCCTTCAAGGAGCTTGCAGTTTAATAAGAGAAGTAAAATCACGTACAGATATGAAAATGCTAAAGGATGGCAGGATAAGAGATGCCTCCAGAGAGGAGGTGATCTTTATGAGTTTCCATCTGGAAAAGAGGTATGTGTGTGTGTGTGTGTATGTGTAGGGGGGTATTTTGGGGTATGTGTAGGGGCACGGGGGAGTGTTAGAAAGGGGTTGTGGGGTTGGTGTTTTAGCCTGAGGGGTCCACACATGTAGTGACACAGGATTGTGAACAGGTATAAAGAAATAATTATAATATAAATTCTAAATATAAATTATATAATATAAATAATAAATATAAATATAATATAAATTACCCTGACCCCAAAGAGCTTTCAATCCTCTGTTTAGACAATGTTCTGTTTTTATATCCAATGCTATCCCATTATGTTGGACAGTCTTCCCATATGGGGACGGGGGCGTGAAAGAAGAGAGAAGGGGGACTGTGATAACTCAATGCCAATTATATTTGAGAACCAATTTCGTATATGACTTAAAAAAATTTATCTGAGAATTAACACTTTAAATTCTTCTCAATGAAATAGTTAAATTCAGAAGGTGAAAAGTGAAAGAATGTCAATATATATATATATAATCCCATTTTGATAAATGTGACATGGTAAATTCAAAGCCACTCCAATAAATGTCAAGCTTAATACAGGGGCACCTCTGCCTGCAAATAATCTCTAGAAGTGAGGTAAACACTACAAATAAAAAAATGGAACACTTTAAGTTCTTTATAATTTTTTAGTTCCTCTGTCGGTGATATAGAAAGGTGTGTAGAAAGCATTATTTCTCCACAAGCATCTAAGGCAGGGTTACAATTTCTTTCTTTTTTTCTTTCTTTCTTCTTTTTTTTAATGTTAAGCACGTTCCTTTGCAGGGCTTAGAAATCTCTCTCGTCCAAAATTGAACAAAAAAGGCCTCCCCTTGTGCTTTTTTTGTCAGGCTGATGAAGCTGTATAGAAATGTAAATGCAATATAAGAGATGGTAGTGGGAAGCTTGTGTTTTGCTCTTCTCTTCTCTGGGGCTCCCTTGTAAAATTATTCTCTGATTTTGCTGTGTGTGTGTGTGCACCTCTTGTGTAAGGGCATTTAATTAGCTACAAGTTACAACAAAGACTTTTGAAAGGAAAATATATCTGTGGTGCAGATGCCTTTGTTTTCATTCTGTGAACAGCTAGGTTTTTAACTCCCTTATCAAGAGCTGCATGAACTGCCCAGACTAAATTGGGAACATCTCCACACTGTTTGACAAATAGATTTTTTGTAAACTGATTTAGCCTTTTCATTGTTTGCATTTCATTATATAGCAGACTTCATGTCACAAAATCGGTATTCATTCAAAATAGAGAATTTAGAGATAGGACAGTAGCCAGATAAAAAATATTGCACAGGTCGGGGCTATTAAGCATAGAATAATAGCAAGTCAGTGATCCAAGGGGCTGTTCTTCAGCAGCAAAGGGGCTAACATAGCCGAGGTCAGGAGTCAGACTCAGGACTGAAGATGTGTCTCTGGCCACATTTACAAGACAATCTGCAGGGAACAGAGTGAGGAATGAAGGAGTTTGGCAGGATAAACTGTAGGCAAGAGACATCTTTGCATCTCAAACTTCATTCTCCTGAGGGATCGGAGGTGGGAATTTTAACAGTTGAGATGTGTCTTGGTCTGTTTTGAAACATTTGCTCATCAGAGTTTGGGGTTCCATGGCACATATAGGAGAGCCATATTAGCAAAATAGATTTTGAGAAGGAGTTAGCAGTGAGCTGGGTTTTCATTTCTTCTAAATCTTTTAGCTTGGACCAGTGGGTCTCAAACTTGAACATGCATCAGAATCACCTGGAGGAGTTGATAAAGTACAGATTGCTGAATCCCATCCTCAGGGTTTCTCTGGGGTGGCAGGGGCGAGAATTTACACTAACAGTTCCTGGACAATACTGATGTTTTCCTTTGAGAACTACTGGTATAAACTCTACATACCAGTCATCAGAGGATCAAATGATTTGCGTTTTTAGAGCACCTATCAGTTAAACCCACTGAGCAATGAGCATTGGCAGCTCTTCACCATTAACCTCAAATAGAAAGTCCAAAAGACCACAGCCGATAGTTTATGTGTAGGACTTGTCTTTGTTTTGTTTTTATTTTAAAAAATAGCTTATGTAGAGCTATGTTTATATCACATCTTATTCTGCCTGTTTCCTACAGCCAGCAAACCTTTTTTTTTTTCACTTTAATGAATCTTTGGAGATACCTTTTATGCACTTGTCTCTCAGTGTCGGGATTATTTATAAAGATAAACAGGATGCAGTTTTACTCTCAAGAGGCTTACAGTCGTGGGATAATCAGATAAATACGAAGAAAACATTAATAGCATTTTGTTAGTTGAGATGATAGAGGGATGCTGAGGTCTCTATCCTACTGGGAGCCTCCCCTGACCTCCGCTCCAAGGTAAACTAAGTATTAAGGATAAGTAGGGGCTGGTTGCAGTGGGACATACCTGTAATCCCAGTGCTTTGAGAGGCTAAGGTGGTAGATCACTTCAGGCCAGAAGTTTGAAGCTGCAGAAAGCTATGATTGCACCACGGCCCTCCAGTTTGGGTGACAGGCCTGGGTGACAGAGTGAGACCCTGTCTCATAAGTAAATAAATAACAAATAAAATTTTTAAAAAGGATAAGTAAGATTTTGCTAGGCAGAGAGAAGTGAAACATTGGCGTGTATTCAGGAATCTGCCAGTACTTTGAGAGTCCTAGAATTTTTTTTGTTTATAAGTGCAGGCTGCTTCATCTTTCTCAGCTCTGGCATTTATTTTACTGTCTCACCATTTCATACTTTTCCCCTACTTAATCTACTTTTTCCCCTTACTACATTCGGTTTGACTATTATTTTCTGTTAAATAAATAATCTACATTCATTGTAAATTATCTAAACAATACATAAGAATATAAGGAAGAAAATGAAAAGCAACTAAATTTTATTGCCTTATGATACCACAGATTTTGTTTAACCATTTCACATCTGTTTTTACTCTGAAGCATAGTATTTAGCATAGATTTTTATATTATACTCAGCTCTTCATTGATAAGCATTTTATGGTTCACTTTTTTCTCCTTAGATGCTTGGCAGTATAGGACTTATTTTAGTAAAGTTTCATAAACCGATGGATCCCTGGAAATTTGGTTTCTCAGCACTGTGTCACTACAAAAGCTGGAGTCCACCGATGGTCTTCACTTTACCCTAAGCCCCTTCCTCAGCAGTTAACTTCACCTTTTTCCTTCTTTTTAATGTTGGCTGCAGTTTGAAACCCCAGTAGATCTTATCCCAAAAATACCACTGTATGGACCCCACCCTCAGAGATTTTCACTGGGTGAGACCCAGGCAGCTGTATTTTTAAAAAGTCTCCAGGTGATTCCAATGTGGAGCCAAATTATCTCATCCTATGATCACTGCTGGGCTTTGGGGTATTAGCATGGCCAAAAAAAAAAAAAAAAAAAAAAAAAAGTGATGTCTCCTCTGCAGAACTAGTGAAGGTCTGGAAGTCACTTGCATTTAGTGATTGGCATCTAACACAAGCCACTGATAGTTTTTGTGGGCTGTATGTAAGGACGAATATTTTCTTATACTTGCATCATTCACAGTGAGCTTGGATTTATGTTATCTTGTTTGTTTTCACAACAATCTTAGGGAGTAAGCAGGTAAATTTATTGTTTTTTTTTTTTTTAATCCCTTCTTGCTAGTTGTTGTTCTTAACAGATGATAAAACCAATAATTCAGGTACTTGCCCAAGGTCACACAGCCAACAGTCTGTACAGCCAGGATTAAGACAAGGCCATCTGATATCAAAGTTTATGCTTTTATATACACTTCCTTTACACACACTTCCTTTACACGGTTCAATAATGGTAAAATAATGATTCCAGGACCTGGGCTAAGTAATTTAGCAGTGGGTCTTAGTCTATACTTTGGCAGCGTATTGAATTCACCTGGGAGCCTTCAAAACTCTTGATGCCAAATATTTTAAATTAATTGGCTGGGGTGAGGCTTGAGGATTGGAATTTTTCAAAGGTTGAAACCAATGCTATATACAGACCATTTCATTTAATCCCCTTAGCAACAATATGAGATTGGAGTCATTACCATGTTAACAGTGAGGAAACTGAGACATACAAGACTTTAACCCACCAGCCCACCTGTCTACCAGCTAAAGAATAGCAGAAGCCAAGCTCAAAACAAGGGTGAACCACTGTCTGCAGCTCTTCTGGTCACCATATCTGTCTCCACCAATTTTAAGGCTTTTGCTTCAAACTTTGAAGCAGATGCAGCTGAGTGAACCATGAGACATATAGTAGCCAGAGAAAGAACTGAATTGAGAGTTTTTAAAAGTTCAAGGACCACATTCCTGTCTGTAAACTGAGCCGTAGCAGCCAGCATCACTTTATTTATTGATTTATTTGGTATTTCTTGTTGCAGGATTTGATTTTTAAGACTCAATATGTTGAAACATGAAGTTTAAAAAACGTAGGGGCTGGGGGTGGAGAATATATGAATAACAAAGCGAATTCTGAGCCATTTATTTTTAATAAAAGCTGTGTTCCTGAGGATGAAACTGTAGACTTTTAGAGCAAAACAGGTCTATAGAGATCCTATTCTCACATCTTGGCATGTCCCAGAATGACCTGGAGAGCTTGTTAAAACACAGACTGCTGGGATCTACCCCCGGAGTTTCTGACCCAGTAGGTCAGGGGTGGAGCCTAATCATTTGTGTTTTCAACCAGCTTCTACTTGATGGAGATTCTGCTGGTCTGGAATCCACACTTTGAAAACTACTGCACCGGTTCCCTCTTGTTCGCTGAAGCCCAGCAAATGCAGCAGCTAACACAAGGGTACAGATGACCAAAAACCATTCTTCCTCAACTGTTCTTTCTACCACATCTTGCTTCTCTGAGAAAGAGAGGGGAGCTTCAGAGATGGTATTTTTACGCTGACCCTAAAATTCAGCGTGACGTCAACTTGAGGGGATAAATATCACAGTTAAAATAGTCCTTAACAGCCGGGCATGTTGGCTCACGCCTGTAATCCCAGCACTTTGGGAGGCCGAGGTGGGTGGATCACGAGGTCCGGAGATCGAGACCATCCTGGCTAACACGGTGAAACCCCGTATCTACTAAAAATACAAAAAATTAGCCGGGCGTGGTCGGCAGGCGGCTGTAGCCCCAGCTACTCGGGAGGCTGAGGCAGGAGAATGGCGTGAACCCGGGAGGCAGAGCTTGCAGTGAGTAGAGACAGCGCCACTGCACTGCAGCCTGGGCGATAGAGAGAGACTCTGTCTCAAAAAAAAAAAAAAAAAAAAAAAAAGTCCTTAACTCCTTAGAAGCACCATATTTTGGGTGGATCATAGGGTCTAGAAAGGTTACTCATTAATACTCTAGGAATGGGCACTTGGGAAACTCCCCTCCTGTTCTCATCTTTCTCAAGTGAAGGTGAGTATAGTGACCCAGGAAACAAAATATATGTGTGTGTGTGTGTATATATATATATACATACACACATATATATATATATTTTGAGATGGGGAGTATTGCTCTGTCGCCCAGGCTGGAGTGCAGTGGTGTGATCTCAGCTCCCTGCAACCTCTGCTTCCTAGGTTCAAGCAATTCTCTCCCTCAACCTCCCGAGTAGTTGGGATTACAGGGGCGCACCACCATGCCTGGCTAATTTTTGTATTTTTAGTAGAGACGGGGTTTCACCATCTTGGCCAGGCTGATCTTGAACTCCTGACCTCATGATCCACCCACCTTGGTCTCCCAAAGTGCTGGGATTATAGGCATGAGCCACCACTCCCAGCCTGAAATTTTTAAGTAAATTAATTAATTGAGACCAGTCAGGGTCACGTAAGTATGTAGATTTATTTATAAATGTAATGTTAAAGATTGAAAACTAGTGAATAATTGTTCTAGAGGTTCTCTCATGGGTGACAGAGGTGGAGGCAGGGCCAGGATTTGCCATTGCTGCACAACCCTGTCTTAAGAAAAAGATGGACCAGGTGATGTGGCTCACGCCTGTAATCCCAGCAATTTGGGAGGCTAAGGCTGGAGGATCCCTTGAGGCCAGAAGCTTGAAACCAGCCTGGGCAACAAAACAAGACCCTGTCTCTACAAACAATTTGTTTTTTTTTGTAATTAGCTGTGTATGGTGGCACACACCCGGTTACTCAGGAGGCTGAGGCAGAAGGATCACTTGAGCACAGGAGTTTGAGGGTGCAGTGAGCTATGATCTCATCACTGCACTCCAGCCGGGGTGACAGAGCCAGACCCTGTCTCAAAAACAGAAAACGATGAGGCTGGGCATGTTGGCTCATGCCTGTAATCCCAGCACTTTGGGAGGCGAGGCAGGCAGATCACCTGAGGTGAGGAGTTCGAGACCAGCCTGGCCAACATGGTGAAAACCCATCTCTGCTAAAAATACCAAAATTAGCTGGGTGTGGTGGCAGGCACCTGTAATCCCAGCTACTTGGGAGGCTGAGGCGGGAGAATCACTTGAACCCAGGAGGCGGAGGTTGTAGTAAGCTGAGATCACGCCACTGCACTCCAGCCTGGGCAACACAGGAAGACTCCGTCTCAAAAAAAAAAAAAAAAAAGAATATGGAAATATGTAGTAGCCAACTTTTTTAAAAATTTATTTACAGGATAGAGGGGGGAAATTCATAAGTCAAAATGTTTCATTTAATGAGTAGCTAATTTTGAAAGGGTAAATATATTAGCCCCATTAAAATACTGACAAAATTTCTTCAGAGAAACATTGAAACTCATTTTAAAAAAAATCAAGTTGTATGAGTGCGTTAGTCTGTTGCTGCATTGCTATAAAGAAAGACTTGAGACTGGGTAATTTATAAAGAAACACAGTTTATTTTGGCTCATGGTTCTATAGACTGTACAAGAAGCGTAAGTGCCAACATCTGCTTCTGGTGAAGCTCCAGGAAGCTTACAATCATGGCGGAAGGTGAAGGGGCAGCGGCATATCACATGGTGGGAGAGGGAGCAAGAGAGAGGGGAGAGGTGCCACACATTTTTAAATTTTAAACACCCAGCTTTCTAGTGAACTACCAGAATGAGAACTCACTCACCACTGCCAGGACAGCACCAAGCCATTCCTGACAGATCTGCCCTCATGACCCAAACACCTCCCACTAGCCCACCTCCAACACTGAAGGTCACATTTCAATATGAGATATGGAGGAGACAAAATAGCCAAACCATATCAATGAGTGTGAACATTTTTGCCAAAATCAGGAATTTATTTGGCAGATATTTGTTGAGAGTCTAAAATGTCTAGATATCAGTGCTAGGCACAGTGCAGAGGATTAAAGGCTGTCAAGAAGTTTACTCAATGGAAGGCAGAGACACATAAGGACAATCTACCTTGACAATCTACCTTGACACAAACCAGTTAGACCAGTAAGAGCAAAGCATGATAGGACACAGAGGAGAGAGCCATTGATTCCCGCCTGGTGCCCCTTCAGGAAGGCTTCCTAAAGGGAACACTTGAGAGTGGGTTTTTTTCTTTTTTTTTGACAGAGTCTCGCTCTGTTGCTCTGTTGCTCTGTTGCCCAGGCTGGAGTGCAGTGGCGTGATCTCCACCAACCTCTGCCTCCCTGGTTCAGATGATTCTCCTGCCTCAACCTCCCAAGTAGCTGAGATTACAGGCAACCACCACCACACCTGGCTAATTTTGTATTTTTAGTAGAGATGGGGTTTTGCTATGTTTGTCAAGCTGGTCTCGAACTCCTGACTTCAGGTGATCCACCCCCCTCAGACTCCCAAAGTGCTGGGATTACAGGTGTGAGCCACTGCGCCCAGACTGGGAGTGTTTTATCTACCCTGTGGATTGTGTTGCTAAATGTTGTAGCTGACTAAATGAGAGCCAGAATTACAAGAAAAGGAACCCCCCCGCTTTTTTTGCAATGGTTTATTTATAAATATGTAACTTTCTCCTCCAATAAGAGCACATGAATTAAGTATGGTAAAAATAAACAAAATATTTACATTTACTTTCTTTATATCTCAAAATATTGATTAGGATTGAATAACTGAATAGGTTTAACTGCTCGATGACGGCAATGAAGTCAATGTTGGGGCAGAACGTGGGCAGTACTAGAAAGCTCTCACCACAAAAAGTGCCCTTTAAAGCTAATATTGTCTTATTTAAGCATCTTTGCTAATAGGGAAAGCAAAATGTGACCCTGTTTTCTCCCAAGATCTTCTCAGCAGTAACATACCCAGGCCCCAAAGCACCTGGTAGTGTGACAAAAAAAATGCCCTTATACTGCAGGCTAGCAAAATTATAGAGATGAAACAGAATAATTCCATAGGGAATCTTTGAAAAACTGTAAGCAAATATGGTAGTTTTAAAGTTGAATTATATTTTTTTGGATTGTTGTTGCTTCTGTCTTAATGAGGAATGATTTTGCTCCCCTTTAAGTCTCTTGGTTCCTTAGCTCAGATGTCCTAGAATTTTACTGTGGTTGTATGGCTGGGAAACTTGGGAAAGAGAAAGCAGTCAATTTGGAGCTATACCTAACCAGAGTAAAATTCTTGATAGAAAAGGGAAATTATTGAGACCACAAGATTCCCCCTCCCTTTTTTTTTTAATTTTAGAGATGGGGTTCCACTATGTTTGCAGGCTGGAGTTCAGTGGCTATTCATAGACAGGTGTGATCATTGATCATTGATCATTGATCACTGATGCCTTGAACTGCTGGACTCCAGCAATCCTCCTCCCTCAGCCTCCGGAGTAGCTGGGACTACATGTGCACGCCACCATGCCCAGTGGTTTCCTTTTCGTATTGTACGTTTTCACTAGTAGGGCAGATCACCTGAGGTCAGGCGTTCGAGACCAGCCTGTCCAACATGGTGAAATCCCGTCTCTACTATAAATACAAAAATTAGCTGGGTGTGGTGGCGGGCGCCTGTAGTCTCAGCTACTCTGGAGGCTGAGGCAAGAGAATAGCTTGAATCCGGGAGGCAGAGTTTGCAGGGAGCTGAGATTGCACCACTGCACTCCAGCCTGGGTGACAGAGTAAGTCTCCATTAAAAAAAAAAAAAAAATCAATAAATCCAGATGTTAACTTTGCAGCATGAAAACTGAGTGCTGTTGGGCAATCAACAAACTCTTTGAATCTCAGGTCATCTATAAAATGGGGATGATAACATAATAATAATGAAGTTTCTACCTGCTACAGCGAGTTGTCATGAGGAACAAAAGGAGCACGTGTGAAATTGCCTTGTTAATGTTAAATTATAGCAACAATATTGGATATTCCACTTCTTAATTAGAATTTTTAAATGTTCTAAACAGCTAACTTTTCTGCCCATATTTTAAACATATAAAAATTTAAAAAAATTTCTTTGTTAAATTTCACTTCTTTGTTTAACGTTCTAATTTATCAAAGGATGAATTAATCCATGTCTATTCTCACTAATGAAAATGGTCTTTGATTTATTTAGTTTTCTAATTCAACTGGTAACTGAACTCTTGCTTTTCGGTAACACTGTTTGATTGGATAAACCTTCGTGATCCAAATAGCTGTGCACTTAGTTACAAACTTAGTTACAATCCTGAGATAAGAGCCCCAGGATTTCAATGTCCTGAGTACAGTCCTCATGCCCATCCCCCATCACCATTCCTGGTAATTTAATCTACCACGGAAATGGGAAAGGAATTCTTTGTCTCACTCTCTGTTTTTAAAATTGATACATAATAGTTGTACATATTTTGGGGGTACATATTGTATTTTGATACATGCATATGAATGTGTAATCATTGAACCAGGGAATCTCACTCTTTTTTGCATCCAAAATGTGGTTTTCTACAGATAACAGTTGGCTCTCTAGAATGTGATATGTTCTCATCAGGGCCTTGCTCTTGCAATGAAATCATCAAGCAAAACACACAGGTCTCGTTTTAAAAATTGCAAGGAGTAAAGAGAGGTAAACAGCGGCCTAAAAGTCAGACCTTTGTCTTTTTCTGCTGATTAATTCCCTTCTTCCTCTCCCCATAAGAGGAAAAATCCACCTTCCCACTGAAAGTATTCAGTGTTCACTGCTGCTCCAGTCAAACATCTCATAGAAATGGGAACTCTGTGACCATTCTCCATGGGATCCTTGTCAACATTTAACCAAAGAAATCTTTAGATAATGAAAAGTACTTAAAATCCTTAATATAGAAATTTTTATGTTGCATACGAGAACCATTTTTGAACACTTAAAAATATTTGGTTTCAGGACATATCTGGGATCATGATTTTTAAAAGCATTTGCTGTCAGATTAAATGAGAATATGTTTCCATGTTACCCTGCGAAGGGTCACAGTTTTAGGTACTGATATGGCAGCTTTGTTTGCTTTTGTTTTAATAATAATTGTTTTCATTATCCAATACTTAGTCAATATGAATATTTACAAAACATGGAAAATTAGAAAGTAGAGGAAGAAAGCAATCATTCTACATTGCTCCTTCTTAGCTATCAAAAGAATAAATGATGATGAAGTGCTGGTGCGCCTTAGTATAGCATGGAGCAAGCCTTGTCCTCAATCCTTTTTTACTCTTTTTATCTTTTTCTACCAACTTTCCGCCTCACCATTTACCTATTTTTTCCAATCATCTTATCTCTTAAATTTTTCCTGTATTACTCTAGTTACCTGGCTTGAATTATCTCATTAAATTTGGCAGCCTCCTTTAAAATGAATAATTAACTGAGTAATAGCATCGGTCATTAGTTCATTCATTCATTCACTCATCCAAGACATATTCATTGTGTTCCTATAACACTGACAGGAATATTTCTTGAGTTCCATTACTGGCCCTGGGCATACTGTCAGGCCCAGCCCAGCTCACAGATTACAGTCAGACAGAGTTTAGAGTAGGGAAAGGTGTGGCCATTTAACAAAACTGAATCCCTGAAGGAAATGATAGTTAAAATGTGCTTATAAAAGAACAATAATTAGCTGGGGAGAAGACAATTTATTTCTACCAGTACATTCCCAATTCTTTTTAAATATGTACTTTTTTTTTTTTTTTTTTTTTTTTTTTTTTTACCTTTCTAAGCTTTTGGAGAAAGTAGAGGACCATTTGGTTTACACTTGGATATTTATCTCTTAGGTTCAGAATTCCCTTGGCTTTTACTGGACCCATGTCCTCAGAGAGGTCAGATCTCTGTCGGAGTTCTATGAGCTAGTATATTATCAACAATTGTGACACTAACATTGGTAGCTTGTTGCTAACGAAGCACTGGAAAGGGGAGAAATGTAATCTTTTCTAATAGGAGCTTTCCTACTACCTAGGTATGTAACCTGGGTTAAGGCTCTTAACCATTCTGAGCCTGATTTTCTTTACCTGTAAAGTAACCAAGCTGGACTCATAATCCCTATGGTCTTTCCCAGCCGGTAATTCCCCATTGCCCAGACTTTATGTGCTGCCATAGATTAGTGGCCATTCAATGTAACAAGAGCAAAGCCTTGTGAAGAAATTGAGTTCTTGGGATATCTGATCAAAAGAGCTCCTAGGTGAATGAGCTTGTGCTTGGGATAGTAATAAAATCAACAGCATTATTGACTGAACTGCTAGAGTAGAGGGATGTGGAAGAAGTGTCTTAAAGGAAGAGAAATGGAGTATGAGCAATTTCTCTCTCCCCTTCTTTCTGGTAAACAATGTACGACTGAATTCTCTGGAGAGTCAGCAGAATCAGTTAACTTTCCCAAGTCTGTCTTCCTCACCCCCATGCAGAAAACATCATGGTAACTTTAAGGGGAACATCTTTTAGTTTTCCCTTTCATTACATGCAGCTAATGTATATGTGGCAGTATGGCAAGCAATTCATAATGTAACATACTTGCACTTCACTTTCTTTTCTGTATCCAGTATCTTCCACTCCTAGTCAGAGATGGAGGCCAAATGAATTACAATGCCTTTCTCTTGCATCTCTCTGTTCAGTTTTAAAAATTTGTAAAATAATTTTTAAAGATTTAAAAATAATATAGCTAACATTTATGGAAAGCTCACTAATTTTTTATTGTAGGATGACAATAAAATGTATTCTCCAAACGGGGGCACTATTGAGGGTGTAGGAAGGTGCTACTGTAAATTGTTATGCTAGGACACCTGGCAAAAGCCGAAATTTCCTCAGCCCATGGGATCATATAGTCCCCAAACTGGGGCCAGATATTGTGCTATATTGGTTTAACCTGCTTAATCCCCATAAGAATTCTATAAGATTGTTATTGTTATTCCCATTTAGTAGCTGAGGAAACTGAGATTAAGATGGGTGAAGCTGACTCCAGTCCAAAGCCTCATCCCTCATAATTGGAATCTGAACCCAAGGCATGTTCCAGAATGACTTGTAATCCCTTGCTCTAAAACCTTCTTCCAGGTCTGACAAACACACACCTCTAATTAATTTGCCTTGGTTGGGGGAAGGAGACTCTTATCAAACATAGTCATTTATAAAAAGAAATCTTAGAAGTGTGTCAGAGAGTTCAAACATCAAAAAAAGTATAACACTTTAAACCTGTTTATATGGATACCAGATGTTAATATCTTACTTTTTTTTTTTTTTACTAGTCCTTTGAAAATTCAGACAAAAGGATTAACACAAGCCATAGGAAAAGGGAGCTTTTAAATTTGTATTGAACATCCATATACGTCAGGAAAAAAATACATTGTGCTTTTTTTGATGTTTTATGATATATACATTTTTAGACTCAAATATATTATATGTTGAATGGGGTGGTTAGGATGGGTAATTTGATCATTTTACTGGTATCAAAGCATGGATTGCTTATTCTGGAATCTGTCATGTTTGTTCCACTTCCCCCTCCTTCTCTGTCTCCACTACCCCCCCACCCCCACCTTCCTCTCAGAGTTAAGCTACCCTTTATTTTGGACAACACTATCACACACATGATTGAGTCAACAATTTATGGCTTTTAAAAATAGGGATTTTGTCCTCTCTTAGGTTTATTGTTTATCATAATCATCTTTCAAGTGAAAAGGCTAATTTACTCTTTCTATAGGAATATTTTAAGCTTGATTATCATAATATTACAGCTGCCTCAAAAGGTCTAAAACGGGACATTGACCTTGAATGTTTTCTGCATTTAGCTCATGGTGCTTAACATTCAGGAAAGAATATAACTGCAACTCATTTATTAATGTATAATCTCAAAACATTAACTATTGCTCTGTAAATACATGCCATGCAGATTATAGAAAGCTTGTAGGATACTATAAAATGCATTTGGTATCTTACCAGGGTAAGTATGATGGAAATACAACCTAACTAAAGTCAGTTTTCCCATTGGAGCTACTGTAGTTTATAATTTAATTTTTACTGACATTTCGCCATGTGTATTATTAGTTTGACAAAACGAAGGTGAAATAATCCTGAATTAATTAAACAGAAACTGAATTGCCTCTATTAGTTTCTCTGTCTTTCTCTGATTCTTTTTTTTTCCCCTCCAACTTTCACAAACAGTGGGAAAAGAATTTAGTGTGTTATGGAGGTGAGACAGTTGCTCCCCAGAGAATGGGCTTTTTTTTTTATATATATAGACTCCATAATTTGGGAATGGGATGGATTTATAGGACAAGAGGTTTGTCAAAAGGAAAGGTTTTTATTAGTGCTTCTGTGGAAGCGATCACTTTCAGTAGAAATGATTGCTTCTTGCCAATCGAGACAATAATTTAAATATCAAAGCCTGTGCCCTAGAAATGAAAGGCAACAGAAAATGAGGAATGATGAATTGATAGAGGGCTGGTGGTAATAAAGTGTAAAGTAGTCATCCTGACTTCGAAAGAAGTCTGCGTGTTCTCAGTGGGAAAGGTGTGTTCTTAAGCAGGTTTATAGCACAAAAGAAACCCCAATTCTCAGATGAGGAAATGAGGGACAGGTAAGTGAGGCAACCTACCCATGGCCACACAGCTCATGAGGAGTAGAAGGGAGCCTGGTGCCTTGCCTGTCATTTTAGGTTCTTTTCCCAAGGTTGTCTTTTGGAGTTAAAGATAGTAGTTTGTAATTGTCTTGGTTTGCTTTTTGTAGGATGGTGTATTATACTATATATGATACATTTAAAACAGCAGGGAAAATAGTTCAAAAAGTTAAACAGCTTTTCAAAGATTTTATAATCCTGAGGAAAGATTACTAGGCAATTTGAAAATCTAAATTTGTGATGCCTTGTTTAGTTTTACATATTTAGTAAATGATGAATGTGTAATATGAAATAAAAACCTGCTTCAAAAATGACAGTGATAAACTTAAACATTTTAATGCAGGTTAGTCCTGTTAATTTTCAGAAAAGAAAGGTAGGAGCTAAAAATAGCTATTAATATGCAATAACAGCAAGACTAAGCATTTCTCATCACCTTCTAGCAACATAAGAATTCCTAGTTAGAATGTTGCAGGAAATGATTCTGACTTAAATGTAGTAAAATGTCTGGTGTACACGACTATAGGAATCTTCCTGTTGTTTCCACTTGAGCTTTGCTTGTTTTCGTTCTGTTCTTTGAAATAGAAATGAAGTATATTCTCTGCTTGGTGACTGTGCATTAGTTGGGGACTGAGAATGAATTTGTTTGGATATTTATGACTGCATTGTTTAAGGAAGAAGAGAATGAAACTATGCATACACTAAAAGCCTGATGCATAATAGACTGATATTAATTAATTTATTAATATTCTTTGTGAAACAATTGTGAGAGATCCTTTTGTTTGGTTCAGTTTTTCTTGATTTGGGTAGACTCCTTGTGGTAAGATTGTGAAGTGTATAGACTGGGAATATATGTGTATCCTAGGCTGTTTATCTGTTTGTTTGTTTTTTTTTTCCAGATTTTTTTGTAATTGAGATTCTTGAAGGTTTAAGCTCAGTATTACTCATGATGCATTTATTTCCCATGATTATCCATTGTTTTCTCCTGCAAGGTGAAAAAAATCTGGGACCAGGGAAGTTTCTTGAGATGACTGAACTGTGTATTTGTAAAATATTCTGGAAGCTGTCAAACAAGTTTAGTGAAGAGGATTTTTTTTAAATTTTAAATGGTTAAACTGGATTCAAGACAGTAAGTACAGTCTTTAGGTCCTTGACTTGTACAGGTGATACTTTGATCCCAAGGGGAAAATATCCAAGTCTACACAGCTAGTACACGTCTGGTTACTCAGAAAGCAGCGAGCTCAGTGAACACTGCACCTTACGTAGATGAAATATGGTTAGTGAAAAATCAGTGGGGATGACACTATGTATGTTTGTACATGTATCTCTGTGAGCACAGAAAAATGACTTACGCATAAGTATGAGTCTAAATATCTTTAAAAATATACACCAGTGAAGTCAAATGAATCATAATGAGGGCAAATATGTACCCAAAGGGAAATAAGAAAATTATGGGAAATTAAAGATCACTTGTACGAAATTTGGTGACTTGAGGTCCACCGGTAAATACAGTACAAATCTTGTCTTTAAAAAGCCATTTCAGAGGAGTAATAAAGAGGTTCTGTCACAGCATAATGCAAAGAAACTGAACACAGTACAGGATTCTGCACAGGTGCAAAATCGGAATGCGTTCTTTGAGTACATTAAGATGCATTGAGTATATTAAATAATTTACGTTTTTTAAAGAAATATCCATAGCCAAACCAAGAAGGAAAGTTTCTCTTTTTTTTTTTTGGTATATCTTTTTTAAAGTATGTGCAATTGAATCTATTAATTACCCTGAGAATTTTAGTTTATTCAGAAATCGAGATAGTAATCATATGAATCAAAGGATGTTTTTCTGTCTTTGTAATGCAGTATTAGCTTCCATATTTCTTTGAGTGTATTTTAGAAAAATCATGTTTCTTTTGCAAAATGCCTGTTTTATTTTTTAATTGTAAAATGATTACATGTCTTATTTTAGATTGAATAGACAATTTTTTTTTTCTCTCAGTGTCTGCAGAATGCTTGGATTTTCTTCTACATCTGAAAGCTCTTTTAATTCACTGCTCACAACCAAATTTACATCTTAATTGCAGAGTTCACATTTAACAATATAGACAGCATAATGCTACTGGTAATTAAGCTTTTACTACCTGCTTTTATACAGTATTCTGAGGCACAGTTTTTGCTATGTGAGTTCTGATCTAGAAACTTTGTATGCATTTAGAACACAAATAAAAGGAATCAGGCCTATATCTTAGATATAGCTAAATACAAGGCAGTGAAATTGCTTTCTTCTGTGGGGGGACCAAATCATGTCTGTCATTTTTATATTCTGAATTTTAATGTGGCTGCTCTATTTTAGTGTTTTGTTTTTTTAAAGACCTGGAAAATTTGAGAGGGTTGAGGGAGTTGAGTCCTAATTTAGTGAATTTAACACACGATGAATATCTGAACTAATTTATTTTGATCTCAAAGATTATACTATTTCTATCATGTAGGACTTAAGATGTAAAAGGTTGATAAGCAGTAGAGCTAGATTATATCAAAATTGTGGGTTTTTCACTCTCCATAAGGTAGCAGTTATCTCTTTGCCATAAATAGCTGGTATCTATTCCAATGTACATTTGCTAGTATAAAAAAAATCCTGTAGATTAAAATAGGACCTAAGCAAACTCTTTGTTATATGGAAATTAAAGACACGGTATACACAATTGAAGGCGGAAAAAACACACTTGTCCTCTTATATTCTCCTTTTATTTTTATTTTTTTTGAACAGTTTTGATTGAGAATTCTTAGTTTTGTAAATTATTATCTGTTTGAAACTAGTTCTTATAGTGACCAGACTGTGTGATGGTTTATAAAATGTTTCTGGGTTGATTTTTTTAAAGCATATAGGATGCCTTATGTATAGAAACAAATATGTACACTGTGTTTTATTTGAAAGCAGGATGTTTTGGGTAAAATCATATATAAAATTATATGCCTCCTAGTTTGGAAGCTTGTATTGAAATATATACATATAATTAAGAATACTTGTAGTGCACTGTTTAGTAATGCTCTCCCTACAAAAAAAATGCTGTCTTTATTTTGTCAAAATGCATTGAGAGAGATTTAATTCGCTATTTACCCCCACAGCCTTCAGTCTCCCCACCCCTAAAACTGAAGAAGCCAATTTGTCCTGCCGTTGTTTACCTTTGTTTTGAAAAGCTATGCGTTGTATCTATATGTAAAGAGACAGTCTCAGGTATAGAAAGGTTTACACATATAATTTACTTAGGCATTCTCTCAAATTGTATCGTCACTATTTCCTCTTCTGTAGTTGTGTAAAACTGCATTCCACCTCAGAGATGACGATCCCAGTTCACATGCTCAAACAATTTAGAAGAATGCCTTTATTATTATTATTTTTAATGCCCAGCATACATCAGGAAAACAGGAAAAGACATGATTAGGAATACATGAGAAAGTACAGCACCAGATAAGCAGCGGCCCCCGCTGTAATAAAAACACAGACAACGGCAGGACAAACTTAATTCTCTACCTTCCGCAGAATCCTTTCCCAAATTAACTGAGAGTCTGCGTGAGTTCTCCTTTTCAAGGCAAAAGAGATCTTAGGTTAGAAATAAAAGGCAAAGCCCTCCAGTGCTTAGAGAGTTAAGTTAGTTATGTTTCTTTTGTAGCTTCTCAGAAGAAAAAAAAAGAGTGAAAGAAGGGAGAAAAAAAATCAAACCCGAGAGTGTGTATTGGGAGCGTTTCAATCGCTCCCTTCTCCGCTCCCTTTTTCTCTGCCCACTCTCAGTTTCCAGCCCCCTTCGGCTCTCTGCACCCTGCCTACCTGCCTGGCTCCTCTCGCTCCGTGCAGCCTCCCGTCGCCTCCCTCCTGATTGGGCAGAGGCCCCCCAATCGGCTGCGCGGCTGGGCCGGTGGGACTGCATATGTAAAGCCCTACTTCATATTAATAAGCTCCAATCGGGGCTTTAAGTCCTTGATTAGGAGAGTGTGAGAGCTTTGGTCCCAACTGGCTGTGCCTATAGGCTTGTCACTAGGAGAACATTTGTGTTAATTGCACTGTGCTCTGTCAAGGAAACTTTGATTTATAGCTGGGGTGCACAAATAATGGTTGCCGGTCGCACATGGATTCGGTAGAACTTTGCCTTCCTGAATCTTTTTCCCTGCACTACGAGGAAGAGTAGGTACCTTTTTTCTTTCCTTTTTAAACTCGTCGTGGGGGTGCGGGGGGTGGGGGCGGACAGACTATATCTTTACACGCTGATTCAGGTAATGCTCTGGGTATTTTGTGTGCACGAGTGCTTGTTTGTGTCTGTCTTGTGCCTTTTGTGTTGAGGGTGATCTCCTAATTCAGTAAGTCGAGAATTGTTCTCTGACTACAATGTTACCTTTGAGGCAAAGCTCAGTGACTGTCAGTAAAACAGCTGTGTGACAGTCACTTCTTATTCAGGTGCTAAGAATAGGCACTTGGCACAAATGCTTAGTGAACTGTTAAAATGCATCTTTTACTAGGACCCATTTTCCCAAGGAAAGATGTTTTAAAATACAATATTCAAAATGATTTATACTATTGAGTGCCTCTTATGTATTTGCAGTTTGACAGATATTTTCAGCTCCTTGTCATTTCTTACCGCGCAGAGTTAGAGGCAAAATTGCACATTTACTAATTCTCCTTCAGAGAACAATTTAAAAACTAGCCCTATGCAATTCTGAGCTAGAATAATGTTATTTGCATGGTTAGCGTTAAGTCAGCACTTAACTGACAAATCAGTCCATTAAGTAACATGAGATTTTCACACATTATAAATATTTAAGGGGGGAAAAAAACTAAAGAAACAGTAGTGACTTTAAAATTTTCCCCTTAAATACTGCTCAGAGTGTGGATTTGTCTCGTTTATTGTGTCCAGAAAATACAGAAAAGTACTTTAGTTCTTACATGCAGTTTAATTAGTATTTATGAATATCTTTATGCACATGGAAATATATATTTAGATTACTAAGGGGGGGAATGAGTAGGGGGTACGAGAAGTAAATTAGGCATTTTTGTGTAAATGAGTAGGTCATAAACTTAATTTCAACCTACTGTTAAGATAAAATATTAGTATATCACGAGAGCTGTCACTGGTTTATCTCCCTTTCTGTTGAGTCAGTTATATTGCTTTGCTTTCACATTACAGTAATACCAACTGTTATAATTCTGAAAAGAGTGCCCTTGGCAAACATTTCTCTCCATAGATTGTGAAGAAAATATCAAACTCTAGAAGATGAGGTAGTGCATTATAGGTAGATGTCCACTAGCTGTCCTTAGTGACTGCATATTGCATTGCTTTGTAATTAAATAAGAGATGAAAAGTGACTTGCGATCTCAGTGGCTGCTCCTGTATGTTTGAGCGTGAGTGTGAGTGTGTGTGTGTGTATGCACACTCACAAATGCACATCCACCCACATCCATGCTCACACAGGGAATATTAGCCAAGAGATGGATTTAGGAGGAACTGAAAGATTACAAGGCTGTGCTTGCATCAGTTTGAAACACTCAAGGGAAGAAACAACTTTAAGATGTGTAAAAATAAAAATGAAAAATAAACAAAGGTAGGACTGCCCACTCAAGTGTAGTTTGAAGGTTAGTGTACTTCGGGCTGTAGAATTGGAGAGTTTAAGATGTCTTCGTGTCAGGAAGAATGTCTTATCCAAGCACCCTCAGATTCTGAACTTTCTCTTGTAAATAAATAAAGAAAACAAACTTTAAAAATCCCCCAGAGGCTTCTTTTTGAAGTAGTTTCCTTGAATTTAACTTCTTATAGCTAATTTGAATAATTCGTTTAGATAAGCCTCTTAAAGCAGATGCATTTAAATGAAGTCAAGGCACATGTCCTTTTGGCTTTGGCGCAAGATTCAAACTAGCTTTCTTTTGGGCTCAATTAAAAGTCATCTTTAAAAAATACAGATTTATTGTCTGGATGCAGGTCTGATGGTTACGTGGTTCACTGGACAGACAGAAAGATCTAACGCTAAGCAACGCATCTGCCTCTCTGTCTCAAATAATAAACCACAGAATTTATACATGCTATTAATATTCATAGTAATTGTACCGGGTTAAACCCCATCACGTGTGTGTATACACAGAAATGAAACCAGAGTTATACAGTTTTAGAGGAAAATATTGGACAGTTTCTGCTTTGGAGGCTGTTAAAAAGATTCATACAATTTATTGACCACCATTAAGAGAGCTTAAAATGTTAACCTCTAACTATGTATTTTTTTATTTTAGGAAATGTGCCAGCACATTAAAGAACATAATACTTGAAAGCTTGTTTCACATTTAATAGCAGTAATAGCTGATAGCATAAATAGATGAAAATAATATATCTGCTCATTTTGACATATGTGTCAGTCTAATCATTCTAAATGAGTGTGCTCATCACATGAATCCCTTTCAACCTCTGATTAAAATGTAACATTGACTACAGGATTATAGAGCGGACTTAATTTTACTGACTGTTTTAACAGTTGTCACAGCTGTTGGAAGAAGGAAAGGCAACTGAAACACTCCAAAACAGACAAGGCGAGGAGGGAACAGTTTAGTAAATTTCAGCCTGATCACTGAAGTCCAGACATTGAAAATTTAAGTTTCATGTTTTAAGATTCGTGTTTGGAGCTACACAAGTTTTATTTTATATGTTTCACTCTTTCTGTTTCAGGGGTTTCGTGTTTTTTCTTTTTCTCATCTCTTCTTTTTAAAATCTATACTAATTAAAAAACAAGACAATCCCAAAGTAATTCCATAATGTCAAATTATAGGTGATAAAATAGGCAGAAAGGAAAAATGTATACAGTAACAGTAACAACAACAAAAAAGCTGAAATCAGAGGGGATGCCTTTTTTTTAGGGAATGATAAGAGCTTGGCCAAGTCACTTTAGATGTGATATTATTTGAGAACTCTGAACAGACACTTTAAGTTTATTTTTTCAAGTAAGAATACTTAAACTCTAGACATGGAGCTCACATGACTTTTCTTCATGTTTTGTTTTTTATTTTTTTCCCTACAAATCTTGAAAACACCTGCAGCCTTAAAGGTATGTGGTGTTGGTGGGGTTTTCAGATGATTTCTCTGTAAACTGCTCGAAGTGACAACCAGCTGCAATTAGTTGTGAGCGTTCTTGAGCTGTAGTCTTGTAACCTTGCCCATTACATTACTAAAGTGAGCAGATTAATTCTATTTTCCTAAAAATTAAATAATCATTGTACATGTTCCAAACTATATATAGTTGAAATGGCCAGATGACTAGTATTATGTAACATATGATTTTTCTCCTTGAAGTAAACAACAAAAAAAAACTGTTCCTGAGTTAATGAAATATATGTTGAATGGGAGTGGTGGATAAATGATGGGTACCCCATGTTCCACTAGCCCTTTGTGTCAGGGTATTTATGTATTACCCTATACACATTTGGTGGTAAGTTTAAAAATCCCTTTTTTATAGAAAGGACTAAAAAACAGCTTTCATTTCCTGGGCAGAGCTAAGGGTGATGGTGTTGGCTATTTCTTCTTACAGTGATGGTTTCTCATCTTAATGTGTTTATGGCACTGCTGCTTTATTTACTGAGCCTAGTGTGTTGCAGCGGTAATTAACCCATGTTATTAGCAAAGCCCTTGTGGATATCCATTAATTCTCTTGCATGGATGATCATTTTTCTAGTGTTTTCCCCAAATAAGGTATCATTGTTCTGTTGTTTTTTTTTTTTTTCCTAAATTGACGGCCTTTGATATATTTCTTTGATTTAATCTGACCTGTAATATATATTGGCCATTTAATAAAGAATAAGAATTAATTCAGCTTTTAAAAATGCTAATAGAAGCAGGAGGAAAGATTTTTTTGTTGTTGTTCTTTTTAAAGTGAAAAAAGAAAAGAAAAGAAGATTTAAAAATAATGCAGGAAATCAGTTTTAACTGTAATTTTTTCAGATCTTACAATTTATAATAATTTATATCTTTGAGGTATTTTAATCAGTGTTTTTCTTACTTAGTTAATAACACTTTAGGCATTTTTGTAAAATATTGAGCCAGCAGAAAAATACTTGTGCTTCCTGGCTGAGAAAAGATAAGGACCATCTCATTAGCCGGGCCATACTTTTGCAATTAATTTTAGATACCTGGTGCTATTCATCAAAGAGGGAAGCTAACTTCTCTATGATTCTATTTAACAATACTTTCACAATACCTCACTCCTGCAAGAATTACAGACAAAGAAGAAACCATTCTTTTGGAAGGTAGGCATAATGCCCAATCTCAAGTCTGTATCACTTACTAAAAATTCCTCAACATTTGTTTTAGCTCAATGGCTAAACAAAATATTTCTTTGTCTTACTTGTAAAGTGATGTTAAGCACTGAAGGTTTTGCTTTATATTATTTTATAAAATAAATTATATGCTGATGAGATATACTTTTTCATAAATGGCAATTAATAGCAATGATTTCTATTAAACCAATTAATATCAAATAAACTTTTTAGCATCACCTATCCAGCTTTTAGAAATAAGAGGAGAGGATCTGAGGGATCTCAGTAGAACTTTAGAGTCATTGCAGCACATAAGCTTTGCTCTGAATTTTGCTTCATAGCAAATTCATGGAAGAGAGAAACAATACAATGTTGATCTGTTATAAGTGCGTATGAGCTCCGGCCCTAGCCAGCTCTCTGGAGAAAATCTTTGATTACACTGGCCCAGTTTGTTCAGTTTTTATCTCTTTTACATCCACTGGCATTGTGTTAAATTGTCATTGTCCTAAAGCACAAGAGATAGAAATGAATTGCAGTTCTCTACATTCTCTGACAGTGAAATATTTAGCCTCTCTTTCTCCAATCATACTTATGTGTATATTTGATAGTGCAAGGATGACACCAAGCATCTCTGCTGCCTGACAATCTTTCCATTGCATTTTGTATGTTTTTGTCATTGATTTTTTTGATAGCCATGTATATGTGGATATACATGATCTATACTATTATTAATAAATAAATACACACATGGTACTTTAAAACTCAAAGCAGTCGATAGGATACACGGGAGTATATTTGTGTGCATGTATAGTATGCATGTGAAATATGCATGTATGTGGGAAGAGGTAATGTATATGTAGATTATAGGTATGCTACTAAAAGTATTCATGGACATTTATATAATAAAGTAGAACTCAAGTATTATTCTAATCAGTTAGTTGCCAGTTAAATTTGCCAGGCATGATTTTAACCTGGAATTGATATTTCAGGTATTTACAGATCTGATTTTAAACTGAGTTTATTTAACTCCTGTGTATTAGACAGGTAACAGGTAACCTAGTAAGTCAATTTGTTTCTGATTTTAGAATTTTCACATTATTGTCATTCATGTATTCAGTATCTAGAAATCATAAATAATTTCTAAAATAGGAAAGAAACTACTGATATTAAATGTATAATTTAATGGTTTGGGCCCATATCCAGGAAACAATTTTGAATTAGCTCTTGGCTACATTCTTTTCTTACACAATTGGGCCTGACAAATATATCTTAATGTAAAGCATGATAGCTTTCAAACAAATGCAAAATATGAATTTCACTTATCTGTACTACATAAACATATCATTTGCTCTTTTTCTAAAAGCAAAGATATAAAATTAATAAGTATTATATTTCTATAAAGTACATTATAGATTTCAGAATTATTTAATTTTATTCTAAGAAGTAAGTTTAGAAGTCTGTGAATTTACTTAGTAAATGACTGTTGAGAGAAAGCACTTATGCAATTGCTTTTTCTATTCTAATTCTTGTTCTAATTCATATTCTTTTTAAAATTCCTAGATTCATTGCCTACCTTTATTTATTTGCAAAACATTTTAACAAATTTACTGCTATTGTGTTTTTAAAAAAATTCTGCTAACCGCTTCTTTATGCCAATCTATCAGATCAAAGTTAGCTCCTTTATTATCTGAGGGTGGGAAATGACAGCCTTCTGAAGGATTTACCTGGCCTTTTATTCTTGTTTCAAGTTCATTTTTAGACTTGTACTTTGTAAGGTCTAGGAAAGCTTAGCTAATAAAATAATTTCCATTAAGAGTTTTAGCACACACATCTCTCCACTCTACTTTTTCTTTCCAGAAGTGACACATGTTTCTTGTTCTATGATTTGGACAATATTTCTCAGTATTTTCCAAATGTGTTTTCTAATCAATTATCCAGGATTTTCCAAATGTATCTTCCAATCAATTATCCAAAACTATTGAATTGAGAGAGTTTAGATTTATTGAGTGTTGTATATATGTGTATATACACAAATTTCCCCTTAGAATGTTTAAAAATAATTTTAAATGTTTGAGGGAAACTTGCTTTTGATGTTTTGATTTCTTCAAATGATATGTCATTTTAATTTATGACAATGCATGTATACTTGGAAGGTAACTTACTAAGGAAAAACAATGAAAGAACTAACAATTAGAAATACAACCTATGGCTATATGGAATTCTTTCAAACAATATAGAAAAGGAAAACACTTGGTTTTGGCATTTAAAAAATTTTAAATACTTATTAAATTGCCAAAACTTACAGGGAGCCTACTTCAGATTAGATTAAATTCTAAAAGAATAACTGAAAAGTACATTTATATTTTAATTATAAAAAATAGTCTTGTCACATATATTCCTCTGTGACTTCTCATTTTTCTTTGAGTGAAGCAAAATTTCATATACACTTTTCATCATTTTGGTTGGAAGTACACATTATGTGTAATATGCTTTGGCAGGACTTACCTAACCAAAGAAAACAAATTAATATTGGGCATACTGAGGGCTGTCAGGCATATCACAGGCATGTCAATTTAACTTTGCTTCATTATACACCTTTTCTGCAAACAGTTGGCTAAGATGGTACTAAATAAAAGGGAATCTACCAATAAATTCTCATATCAGATTGATGGCTAGTTTAAATGTAATGAAAAAACAGCTTGCTTGCTTACTTATCTTTAAAAATGAACTGTAGGAATACAGATAGCATAGATAAAAATGTTTCCAAGAAAAAAATAACTTAGGTTCATTGAAATTTTTCTACCACCTTGAAAGTAAAATAGGTTTAGAAAGACAAAAGTCTCTGAAGTGGTGAACCTCAGTTGCTCTTATTTGTGAAGTAAATAAAAACTTAAAGAAGTGGAGAATCCAAAGGAACATGGACAATCCACCTTTATCAGGGGACACCTCTTTTTGTTGCACTTTGCATACGTTTTCTGGAAAACAAAAAAATCTTACGCTTTCTTTTTGTATGGCATATTCAATATGCAAAAACAAAAGAAAATTAAAACATAAATTAAGAACTTATGTACAGAAAATAGGCAGAAGCACACTAAATTCTTTTTTTTCCATGATCAGAACAATACTTTTGTAAATGATAATTCCTTTTTCATCTACTCTAGAAAGATTTTACTCATTTTTCATGGCTTTTGAGAATTTGAACAAAGGACTCATTAAAGAAATATATATTTTTTCATACTCACAATGTGAGTTAAAATATCTTAAAAGGATACTTTTCAAGGCAGTTATTGTGTAACAATATAAGAACTTATGTTGCTTTGAAAATAATAGTAAATGCATATTAGTTATATATCCAGAACTGCATCCAAAACTAACCAAAATAACAGGTCATATAAAAAATTATAGACTGAGGTACTCATTAAAGAGAAAAAAAAACAAACTGTGAGGTTGTTCAATTGATTGCCCTTTGCCCTCCATAATTCCAAATTATCCTAGTACATTAACTTCTCCGAAAATGTAAGATAGGCATGTTAAATTGTATTCATTTTCCCATAAATAAAAGAACATTCTGACAATTTTTAATTTCTTTTCAGCCATTAATCATTCAAACAGATCAGATATTTTGAGGAGGAATATCATACCCGTAACCAACTGTTCATGACCAAAGAAAGGGAAAGATGTATATGGTTGGTGAGAACCATGTCTTTTTCCTATGAGAAAGTGACTGTATACAGTTGGTGCTGGGTCCTATGAAATGACGGAAACATCCCTTTTATCCATAGACTTGAATGAGACCTGCCTCATCAGTCATGGGATCATAGTGTCACAGATGGAAAAGCAGTCATCAGCTGAATTGTACTGAACTACACACTTGGCTAATTCATCTTATTGCTCTACACATCTAAAGGAAGGCTCATTCTGTTCTTGGAGTCTAGAGAGCATCAGGAGTTGGGCTCAGGTGGGAGCATGTGGCCGCCTTTTTCTGTTCTCTCTTAGTCATTCAGCAAAGGGAGGTGAGGAACAAATGGACAATTTATGCACAGAAGCTCAGGCAGAGATTCTTTCCTAGGCTCAGGAATTTGTTGTTACTCAGTCATTCAAGTAGATTTCCGATTTCTCTTATGCTCTAGAAATGTCATTGTTATCTTTCATGCTCCAAAGTACTACCCGTAAATGATTAGGTGTGTCTTTCAATTCGTATGAGCCATGACCTAGTTTAAGCATTTTTTAATAGATAGAAATGGAGAACAGATCATCTGTTTACATTAATGTGAATGATGATTCTTTTTTCATGCCTTTATATTGAACTATTCAGTTGGTTAAGTCTGAAGAATAAGACAAATAATAAGAGGTTAAAAACTCAAATTGTATTTTTTTATTTCTTTATTTTCTTATAGTGAACAAAACTTTAATGTCTAGAGCATTTATGAGGGTTTTAATGATTGGAAAATCTATCCTGAGAATGTGGTCACCATATGTGACAGCCTTGCTTTCTATCTTGTCTTCAGTTTCTGGGGTAAGTTCGGTGATATTGTCTATTGTCTTCCTTTGCTTATGTTATAGAACTTCTCTGCTGCCACATTGAGATAACCTGAAGTGTGGGGGGAATGCCTGCTCAGTTCTAAAACACTTTCCTAAACAGCTTCCCCTCCTCTATCCCAGCAGTATTTTCCTTTACAATTTCTGTTTCTATTCATCTGTTTTATTAAAGGGTCATTTACTTTGGTAAAAGGTAAGTGCATGATATTCACCCATATTTGCATACAGAGTACACTTCATTTTCCCTCTGAATTCCAAAGAGATTGCCTTTAACTTTTTATATTTGTTTTTCTTTTTGTTTCTGTTTGTAGTACATTCTAGTTGAGTGCTTTTATAGTGTTTTCTTGATTGTTGTCAGTTTGGGATACTGGAGGCTGACATTTTTGCTAAGTTAATGTCACAGCAGAAAAACCTATAGTAAACTGGAATCTGGCTATAGTGCATAGAAGATACAACTTATGTTTGATTGTGTGTAAATACAGTTAGTTGGGGGTTTATCAGATAGCTTGGCAGAAAGAGAGAGGAGCAGTACAAACTGTTTTCAGTTAACTGTGCTGTTCATACACCTGATAAGATTGAGAGAGCTTTTCGAAATGCTGATAGGCTTTGAATAAGAAAAGAATAATCACTTCTACTGGCACCAGCTTATCAGGAATGAAGTAAAATGCCAACACTTTTACATTAGCAAAAGTAAATGTTTTAGACACTCTGTGCCTTTTTTCATTCAAGTTAAATAGGAGAGGTGCTTTTGAGTGTGCTGTTATGAATAGAGGGATTTATTACCTTGATGAAATTACAGGTGAATATGTTGATAAAAGAAACTTCAGCATCAACAGCAGCTTCTTTGATAAGCAGGTGCATCTCTGCTGTGCATTCTCTGGAGAAATTAAGTACTCCTTTCTCCACTCCAATTCTATTAAACATCATTTCTGATGTTAGAAGATGCAGTTATTCCCTATGTCAATCCAGTCTCCCTCTTTTTTCAGCAGATGGGTTACAGGTATTTGAAACTTAGCTGACCAGACTTGTAAAATGCTAATGTGCTCTGGTTAAATAAGTTAGGGCATCTGTGAGTTGTGCTGAACGAGCAAACTCCTACAGGAGAAATCTTTTTTTTTTTTTTTCAAGAAAGGAATGAGATTAATTATAAAGTTAGGATTCTTTAATGAGAAGATAAATGTATTTGTCCAAGTAATAGTCCATCTTAAAGCACCTCCCTTTGAAAAAAGAGATATTGGTTTTTTTCTTCAATATAAACCGTTAACTCTCCCAGTTCTGCCATTTTCTCTTCTTTGTAATTTGACGCCTACAAATAATTTAGCGTATTCAGATTTGATAAATGATAGTGCAAGAGCAGATTGATTGATTTTGGATTACTATTGATTACTCTCAATGAGATCACTGTGACACACTCGAATCAATAGTATTCGATTAAGCGAGGCACCACGGTTCTATACATTCAGCAGCAGTGGGGAATTCAGGAACAGAATGTTCACAAGCTGATAAATTGACAAAGCGTTCAGCTTTAAATAGCCCTTTGTTCAGCACTAGTTCCTTAAAATATATTTCATTGGAAAGTTCGTTTTTGCAACTCGGGACCTTTCTGTGGAAGAAAGGTCATCAGTTTAAGGTTTATTAAATTTTAACTAAAAACAACTGGGCTCCATTTAGGTGTAAAATAATTTAAGTACTTACTGCAGGCAACCTTCATGCTTTTGAGCTGTTGCTCAAAGGTTTCATTCTTTTATGAAGATGTCAATTGTAAACATAAAAATGCATCACTGGAAATGCAATGGTTTAAGATTCAACAGAAATAAAAATTCCTGCCCGAGGAAAGCACTATAATCAAAATAAGGTGGTCTTCACTTTCTTCAGAAGTGGGCAAGATTAGCAGCAGTGCTGGGAGGCAGCAGCAGGTAGCGCACCTTGATCAAGCGCACAGCTGCTTATATTTTTCTCCTTCTCATCTGAGGGTATTCATCATGTCACCAATACTACATGCAAAACACTAAATATCATTTGATCTGAAAACCGCCACTACTGCTGATACACTGAAATCTTTTTGTCCTGAGTAAACTTACAAAGTCGCTGGAGAAAAAAAAAATTATCCATGTCTCAAATCCTTTAGTCAAGGACCTCAAGGTTAAGATTTTCTATCATAGTCCATTATTGTGCAGTCTTGGCACTTGGAATGAGGCATTTGCTCTTCCGTTATATAGCATTGCTAAGTGGCTTCACCAGAAGGGGACCATACAGTAAACACTCCATTGAATATGTAAATGTTCTTACATGCAAGAAACTTCATTTCACATGAAATGTTTACCACTAGGGCCTGTGTACCCAAGCCCTTAATAGGTTCCAGTCTTGAAATAGACTTAGATAAGTTCTCTCATTTTGATATTAATTAAAAAATTGATGTGACTTTCTGAGGGAAAAAGCAATAGGAAGGTCAAGTTTGAAATAATAAAATTCCTTGATGAAACACCAGACTTTTTTGAATGAAAGCAAGGTAATAGGATTCTAATTATATTAGAAAGAATCATGTGAAGTTGCCATTTTTGTAGGTCAAACAATGGTCAAATATCAATAATTTCATATGATTCAATACAATAATTGAATTTATTTCTCTACTGTTCATATTCCATAATCAAATTGAAAGCAACAACTTTTTTTTTATTATTTTTCTGATGGGCTGTCACATGATGGAGACACATGAATTCTATATACAATTATACCAAGTATATTATAATATCATTTTTAGCAACTTTTTTCTCTAACATCATTAAAGAGCTGCCAAGTATAAAGTATTGTACACACTGAAAAAGTGTACATTTATCTGATATGCCTTCTGTGGTTGCTTAGCTGCTTTTGAGAATTCATGTAAAATTTGCATCTGCTGAGGAAGACCATGTCACAAATGCCAGAGAAACCTCCTATTAGAACACAGTAGTGACCCCCTAGAAAGAGCACATTGCTAAGGGTAAATGGTTTCAAAACAAATTGGGGAAAAGATACCAACACCTCAAATATTTCATCCTCACATTCATTCGTTAAGAGAACCTTAATATGCTAGTTAGTGCTTTTTGTGCTTCCCCCAGAGAAGTATTAAAACTGTGCTCCATGAAATCTGTGCACCACTGTGGAGCGGGCAGCTGCAGAACTCCCCGAGTTGGCAGTGGAACCGAGGATGCTTTATTGGCTATTGCAGTCAGGAAAGGTGCTCCAGGAGATGTAATAAAATGATCCCAGAGCCACCATTTGACCCCCCAGATGTGCAGCTCCTATTGGAGCTGTCCTGCAGTGGCCAATAGGAGCTTTCTTTGCCCACCTGCGGGCATAACCTGGCTCCCAGATAGGAAGGAAATTGGCTCGGTCGATAGGTAGGAGGGAGGGGCTCTGATGCCACCACTAGAAATGTCAGCACAAAGTGCTTCTTAACTTAGGGTCACGTCAGGACTCAGTACGTTTTTCTCATTCTGGGTAAATGCACGACAGCTTACATCTTGTTTCAACGAGAAGGGTAGGCATCGTTTACTGAAACTTGATTGAGCGAATGCCTCTGCCTGGTCCCACTGTTAGTCTTGGAGTTTTCCCTTAGTGGTGCATTTCCCCCCTGTCCGTGGCGCTGAATTTGATTTATCGCTGGTACTAAGATCAAAAAAGAAATCATTCCTTTTGATGTTTGCTATTAGGCGCATGCAGTGCAGCAGGGTGGGGGCAGTGGGAAGAGAGCAGTCTTAGTACACAAGTCACTGTCCTGGCCACACCATGGACACCGATGGCAGAATGCATTTATTCTCTGTTCACTTTGGATGCAAAATTCTATGAGTAGAAAGGTTAGCCATGGAGTATTTTAAATGAATAATTATGTTTAAGTACAGATTCTTTTGCTAAGGACTCAAAGTAGTGACACACATGTACACCTGATTACAACAGCATTTTTTAAAACTGTATTTGCATCAATTTTACCAAAAGACATAAAAAGCTCAGGAATATAAATAACCCAATGGTGGTCAGACTTTTCAAAAAAAGGAATTGGTTGCCTTTTATTGTTTAGTGGCAAACTTGGGACATTGGAGCCTTATCTGCAAATGACAGGAAAGATTTTGTGGGGTTTGCTTCTCTTGTCTTCTGGACCCTGGGCAGGCTTTGTTTCCAGCTCTGTACAGTAGCTTTTGTCCAGCTTCTTCGTTAGTTTTTGTGGGATTTCTCTGAGCAGCCTGAGCCCCAGCCCATCAGCAGGCTGCTAGTCAGCAGCAGGTGTGAACAACATAAAACAGGATTAACACTGAACCGAAGTGTGTACTAAAAACAGAAGCCCTGCCTTGTTTTTAAAAAAGACGGCAGGACTGGAAGATAGAAGCCACTCTGGACTTGTACCCGCCTTGTTTACTAAACAGTGTTCAATGGGCTATGTAAATGGCTCTGTTTAGGTGCAGAGAAGGCATGCGAGGGAGCATGCACTCATTTTCTCTTTTTTTAAAACTATAAACTCAAAACACATGCAGAAAATTCTTCTGAGACTCTCAGAAGAGAAAAGCAAAATAAAACAAAAATTAGGTAAATCCTGAACCAGGATTACAGGTTAATATTGCAAAGATACTGTCCTTATTTACAAATTTGGTGTGTTGTATTTTCCAGCTCTAAAAAAAATTATTGTTTGGTTTATTCTAAGATTTTTTTGTGTGTTTAATTATGTGACTTAATTTATATTTTCACCGAGGTCGGCAAACCACAAATAAGTACAATCAGTAATTTCATTAGAGAGTATACGTACTCCCTCCAATTTTTTTTAAATCAGCACTACTTACATAGGAAAAAAAAGCTGGCAAAAAAATCATAGTTAATAAAGGGGTCTGTATGAATTCAGAAAATGGATCATTGCATTGAATCATGGCATTTGAGTCACTTTGTGAATATTTTGTTTGGCAAAGAGAAGGGGGCATTTAAAAGTATGTTTCTCTTTTTAAATTAAACTAATTCTAGTATATATTAGATTAAAGGTTGGATATATGTTTTCTTTATTAGGTTCAGAATAACATGTACTTTGAAACTTCAGACTTGGCCATATCCAGGAAGAGGTCTGAAATAAGAAAATAACAATTTAATTAATTAGAGAAATTGAATATATATATATATACACACACACACATACACATATATATCTGTACACACATGCACATACACATAACTCTTCTTTGAACACATGCATGTATATGTATTGTCATTATACTGATTTCTTTTTTTTTAATTATACTTTAAGTTCTGGGATATATGTGCAGAACATGCAGTTTTGTTACATAGGTATACACGAGCCATGGTGGTTTGCTGCACCTATCAACCCGTCATCTACATTAGGTATTTCTCCTAATGCTATCTCTCCCTTAGCAACCCACTCTCCTGCAGGCCACAGTGTGTGTTGTTCCCCTCCCTGTGTCCATGTGTTCTTATTGTTCGACTCCCACTTGTGAGTGAGAACATGCAGTGTTTGGTTTTCTGTTCCTGTGTCGGTTTGCTGAGAATGATAGTTTCCAGCTTCATCCACGTTCCTGCAAAGGACGTGAACTCATCCTTTTTTTATGGCTGCATAGTATTCCGTGGTGTATATGTGCCACATTTTCTTTATCCAGTCTATCATTGAAGGGCATTTGGGTTGGTTCCAAGTCTTTGTTATTGTGAACAGGGCTGCAATAAACATACGTGTGCATGTGTCTTTATGGCAGAATGATTTATAATCCTTTGGGTATATACCCAGTAATGGGATTGCTGGATCAAATGGTATTTCTAGTTCTAGATCCTCGAGGAATCACCACATTGTCTTCCACAGTGGTTGAACTAATTTACACTCCCATCAACAGTGTAAAAGCGTTCCTATTTCTCCACATCCTCTCCAGCATCTGCTGTTTCCTGACTTTTTAATGCTCACCATTCTAGCTGGTGTGAGATGGTATCTCGTTTTGGTTTTGGTTTGCATTTCTCTAATGACCAGTGTCATTACACTGATTTCTAACACTCCAAAAATGTGTCCAAATGTAGACATTTATATAAGGTGGATCTATTTGTGAATATAATGTAAACTTTACTAAAAGAATACTATTGAAATGTAAAAAATTAAAATTTTGTTTATAATTCTCTTTCAGGAGCATCTTGGTAATATATATTACTTTTATTATCTTTTATATTCCAGGCTTAAATTGTAATTACATACTCATTTCTTCATTCTTTATTTACACTTATTCTTTTATTTTTTAAATGGCTTTTTTTTTTCTGAGACTTTGCTACTAATTTTATTTTAAAAGTAATATTGCCTACCAGTTTAATTACGACTGTCTTAACACACGTTGAATATACCAAGAATATTCAAATCATTATGAACTACATAAATTCTAAAAATGGTTTCCATTCCACCGTTGCTATCTTAAAAAATTAACACCATTTGCCTTCCAGTGTATTTTTTCTTAAGAAATGTTTATTCTCTTCTGTTTAGTATTTTAAAGTATCCTCCATTATGTACAGTAATTAGATTGTGGGTACATAGCTTAATGATAGTTAATAAAATCAGAAAATATCAGTTTAAAATTGATTTGAAGTGTATTCCATATAACCAACTCTCTGGTGTCAAATTAATTGCTTATAGTCTCACGTTGCATAAAAAATATTACATGTGTTCTTTTGCAGTTTTAAAAATCATTAAAGCTATCAATTTAGTGCATTAAACTGCATTTTCTTGATCATTCAAAAGTATTTGGCTACGTGGAGACACTGTCTTAAGCACTAAGATCTTGAAATGAATGATAAAAATATGTGAATGCATGTAAAACATTTAAAAATGGGATTTTTCATACCTAAGTCTCCAGTGTAAAAAGGAGTCAGTCTTCATAAAATAAATTCAGGACTTAAGTAGCAGTAGTTTTACATAAAACTTCAGCAAATTGCATCTTTCACCCTAACTTTCTGGTTTTGGCTTTTTAGAACTGATGTAAAGTTCACATCATGAATGTAATTAGGAATTGTGCATTTAGATCCTGAATGTGGCGAGAATGTGATTGGGGTCTTGGAGCAGTCAAGTCTGATCTGGCCTGTGTTCCTTCAGCTAAAAGGTGGGCCCGATTATTTTTCTTTGTGAAGACTTGATCACCAAAGTTGCCATTAAATCTTAAAATGCTCAACATTACTTGTATATGGTTTGATTTTTTTAGACTGATTAATGAGAAGAAAAAAAATGCTTTAAAAGATCATGTAAGACAGTATATTTCCCAGGTAGCAGAGAAGGTAAGAAGGATTTGTTTGAACTCTAGAAGGTTTATGTTGTTTGACTTTGAGGGAAAGGTTTGAATTAGTAAACTCATTCCAATCAAAGTAAACGACTATTGAAAAGTAGTTTTTATAAGAAAACCTTGCCCTTAATCTTGAGATAATCTCACAGCTATTGTCTTTGTCCAGCATTCCTGCAACACTGCCTGGTAGTTCCCAAAAGCCTGGGATTTCAATTTGCCTGAGGACTCAAAGATTGAATTCAAAGCAGTTCTCTGTTTGCAGCATCTCTTCAGTGGATGCGTTTTATTTAGGAGTTTTATTTATTTATTTATTTTTGAAGATACAGATTGGTTTGTTCCAGGTCATTAAAATTATTGTATTTCACATTTTTAGATGTTTATAATTAGATGATTAGTGAAGTTAGGTAATAAGATTTATATTGGCATTAGTTAAGTTTATAGAAGGATTAAAGTCATGGTATCATGGCACCATTGCCAATCGGAATATGCCAGAAATATCTCGAGAGAGTTTTTGTCAAGTGTTTATGCTTAATTAAAATTTATACTACATGTTACTGAGTGCTTGTCTCAGGATAGCTTGGCATCATGATGTTGTAAGTTTCCAACTGCAAGTGATATGCAATGCAGTTTTTTCTGTGTGTTATAGTATTACAGGATTACAAACTTTGGAAGGGAAATGCCACACTTTTAGAAATGACACCAGAAATATGAGACAAAGAACTATTGCAACGTGGGCACAGCCAGCATTTTCTGCAACATCAAAAGGCTGTAAACATATGGTTTTTATCTTTTCCACTCCATATATGCAAAGGATCTTTATGTAAGCACTGCAGACATGAGCTGAGTCATCTCACCTATGTTTTTACTACGTTTGTGGGTTTTTTTGCAAAATATTTGTGAACATGCTTTATCCAGCCCCCCACCCCCGCCATAGTCTTTCTGAGTTTTCCCATATCACTCCCTTTGAATTCTCTTCACTTTTTAAAGCTGAGGTGGACTGTTTAAAATGGATGCATTCTTCGTCATGTATAGTGCCAGAATGCTTTGGAAACCTTCACCATAGTCTTAAAAAAGACAAACTCACTAACAAAGCAACAACATGAAACATCGGGGGTTGCTGGGGGTGGGGGACGAGGAGGAAGAGGGCAGCTGGTAATTTATGATTTCTCTAGTATTGCATGTAAAGGATTTGCCAGTGCCCCACTTCCACCCCACCCCCAAACTACACACCGCTCAGTGTTAGGATGATGATAATGTACCTGGAAGGAAAAGGCAGTCCATGCCCAGGCAGGCAGCATCAGACAGGGCGCCTTGCCATCTGCCCCACCTGCTGCATTCATGAGTCCATCTGGTGACTGCAATAGCTCATTGTAGGCCTCTTCCGAGGAACATTCGGGCTGAAAAGCAGGCAGTGTGAATTATTTAGGTAGCCAGTATAAATAAATAGAAGGAAAGAAGAAGAGTAACAGGGGAAGGATCTGAAAGAACCTGCTGCTCCCTTGGTCCTGGGTGCTTTGGAATGCTTTAATGCATGAAAGCATTCGATTTGCATATAGATTTAGATGTATAGATCATTGTGCAGATTACAAACCAATGAGTTTTATCTAGATTTAGATAATGCTCAGCCTGTTTTGCACTTCAAATATGGGCAATTCCAGGTAGGGAATCTTTGGGACATTCAACGTAAGTGTAACTGAAGAAAAGTAGTATTTTTGGGTATTGATTTGGCAAAATAAAACAACTGTGTGTCCTTTTGGAAACAGATTTTTTTATAGTGGGGATAACACATTTGACTTTTTAGTGAATAATTTACACAGATTGTGTCCTTTTTTTCCTTACTAGATATAAAAAAATAGAAAATAATTTCTATGCCAATTATATTCGTTTATGTGGCCATTCAGAATATTTTAGTTGGCTACCGTGTACAAAGCATTGTTTTGGATTTTGCATATACATTAATATATACTAACTATTAAATGAAAGTCTTAAGACGTGTAAATCTCTATGTAACTGTATGTTTTGTGCCTAGATAAACCACATGGACAGGTACCTACTTGATTAGCCCAAAAAAGAAATACTTAAAGCAATTGTAAACTAGAGTCAAACAAGTCATTTATACTGAAATAGACACTGTTGCTATTAGGAAAGTTTAAACATACTATTTTTTAAAGACTTTCTGGTATCATTTTGTATCTAACAAGATAAGTTTACAAAGCTGTAGTGTCATTGTGGTCTAGGTAGTGCTAATTTGTATAAAAATGATTATAAATTGTAAATCAAAGTTTAGAACTGTGAATGGAATTGGTAGCTTCCAGACTTGAATCAAATTTTCCTATTTTTCTTCCTCAGAATCATTCAGAACATAGTATCATTTTGGGCTGTGGGTAGAGGGTTTTATTTAAATTATGATTTAAAAAAAAATCTACTACTCCCATTTTTACATTATAGATTAACATAGACATTTACATGTGGATAATATTATATGTTGTATCTAGTGATTATATCTTATTATATCTTATTTGTTAATTGAGTACCTATGATAAAGTCATGAAAAGAGCATTTGTTTTTTAATATTTCCTCTGGCTCCATATGTACAGAAAGGTATGTGATGTTTTGCACTTTAGAATTTACTAGATCTTTTTTTCTTCTCCTTCTTCCTCTTATTTTGGAGAGAGACAGAGTTTTGTTCTTGTCTCCCAGGCTGGAGTGCAATGGCATGATCTCGGCTCACTGCAACCTCTGCCTCCCGGGTTCAAACGATTCTCCTGCCTCAGTCTCCCAACTAGCTGGGATTACAGGTGCCCACCACCATGCCTAGCTAAATTTTTTTGTATTTTCAGTAGAGATGGGGTTTCACCATGTTGGCCAGGCTGGTCTTGAACTCCTGACCTCAAGTGATCCACCCGCCTTGGCCTTCCAAAGTGTCGGGATTACAAGCGTGAGCCACCGTGCCCAGCCGAATTTACTAGATGTTTAGGGTTAGTTAACATTATCCCACTTGACTCAATTCAGCTCTAAAGTAAATTTAAAAGATCTGCTTTTTTTGAGCCAGTGAAGTGCTAGCCTTCATTTAAATAAGCAAGGTCTATATGGGGAACGGAACATACATGAAAATGAATCACATTGCTAACTCAAAAGGTAACCAGTAATCCTTTTTATATTTTTTCAATACTTTTTACTTCAAGAAAATTTATGTATACCCAGCCTTTTCCCAAAAAGTCTTTGAGGTGATTGATTCCTTTTTACCTGCATTTAAAACCATTTTCCAGCACGAAATAAAATGAGATATTTTCCTTACGTCAAGCAACTCTGTAAAATGTAAGGGCCGTCAATAAAATTCAGGTGAGTTAGGCAAGACTGAAGTTTATCCCCCACTCACCCATTCTTTTTCGGCTCTACACTTCCTCCTTTGACATCCCAGCTCTCTCTCTTCCCACCCCAACATTCAACAACAATCCCACTCCTGCACACACACAAACACACAGAAACATACACACACAAACATACACACACACACACACACACATCTATCCAGCTTTGAAAACATGCCATTAAAAAAAAGCCATTGTCTATTTTTTCCTTGCAATTAAGAAAAAAAGCAAAAAAAAATTACATTTATACAGAATTAGTAACAAAGACCTTCACTTATTCTTAAATTACCTTTTCCTGAAAAGCAGGCTACTTCTCACAGAGTCACTGGAACACTGTTTGCCACTCTAGACAGGCAAAGAAGGACAAAGTTGACAGAGACAAAACTTAATTAAAGGTAACCTTTATCAAGCTTTTCCAACATATGGCCCAGGACGGCTTTGAATGCGGCCCAACACAAATGAGTAAACTTTCTTAAAACGTTATGAGATTTTTTTGTGTGATTTTTTTTAAAGATCATCAGTTATCATAGTGTTAGTGTATTTCATATGTGGCCCAAGACAATTCTTTTTCCTATGTGACCCAGGAAAGCCAAAAGCTTGGACACCCCTGCACATGTTAGTGGTTGGTTAACTGCAAGAACAGTAGTTGGCTCAGTATTTATTTGACAACTTCAGGGAACATCTATAGATATCTTGAGGCTCCTTAGATAAACAAAGTAATTAAATGTTTAAAAAATCTTTTAACTACATCTATACAAGAATACTTAAGCTTTTTTCTTATTGCCTTGATTGGTTTGTATTCACCACAACTCACAGTGCTAATTTATTATTATTTTTTTTAAATTTAAGACATGCTGGCAAGAATCCTCCTGAGCACTCTTTTCTCTCCTTTTTTATTCCGATGTTAGGGTATTAGAACTTCTCTGATCTAATATGAACAGGACTAGAATACTAGAATAATTCACATGTACATGATTTCACCAACTCGTGTGCTTGGGTCAACTTTGCCTGGAATATCTTTTTTTTTTTTTTTTTTTTTTTTTTTTTTGAGGCAGAGTCTTGCTCTGTTTCCCAGGCTGGAGTGCAGTGGTGTGATCTCAGCTCACTGCAGCCCCGCTTCCCCGGGTTCAAGCGATTCTGCTACCTCAGCTTCTTGAGTAGCTGGGATTACAGGCATATGCCACCATGCCTGGCTAATTTTTTTTTTTTTTTTGTATTTTTAGTAAAGACGGGGTTTTTCCATGTTGGACGGGCTGGTCTCAAACTCCTGACCTCAAGTGATCCACCCATCTCGGCTTCCCAAAGTGCTAGGATTACAGGCATGAGCCACCACACCCGGCTTGCCTGGAATATCTAATAACTTACTTTATCCTAAGATCACATAAAAAATATATTTGTTTTGTTGGGGGAAGTCTAGAGTGGGTTTATTTTCATAAAATGGGAACTGAAACTTAGTAAATGAGCATGAATCAGCACAGCCTACTGGCTGTGAACGTCTCCTTTTGGCCTCTTACAGATTTCTTTCTTCACCCTCTCTCATAAGACTAGAGAATCTATAATCTGGATGTTAATTTTATTTTTATTTGATCAGTGTTTTCATCAAAGGTGTTATTTAAAGGAACAAATGTCACCTTTTAAAGAAAGCTATGGTCTAACTATATGTAAGAAATTTTAAAAGGGAGATATTATAATTTGTCAAGGAGATACCCAGAAGAAAATTAATTAGCGATAACTACTTGCTTTTAAGAATTCTGACTTTATAATTACCTAGCAAATTGGTAAGTCTAGTGATTTCATTAGAACCAAAACATAAATAAAATAAATGTGAATAAAAGCCTTTTTGTAATATATGTTTCAAAAGTAAATCTCCTTTTAGTGGTTCTTCTTGAAATTTGCCATTGACAGTTTAGTCAAATCAGCCATATTTATGATAGTCTGGCTACTTTAAATACTGCTCTCTAATAGCAGTTATGGCATTATTAATTATATGGGATAAGTAGCAAATAGTAGCATCCATGTTGCTTCTTAATAGCCTCCCATAAAGAACTTCATTATCCCATTCATAGAGAAGAAGGGGGATGCAATAATAAATCATGGGCATTTTTATGGATTCATAAGTCAGGAGGTAAGGTGACCATTTGGGGTTTCCCCAAAGCAAGGCTAATAAATAGGGTGGTATTTACTTAAGCACTGAAGACAGTCCGCATGGCCTGGTGATCTTTTGTTTTGGGATGTCACAGCTGGTCCAAGCGTAATGCCAGATTCCTTTGTTTTCTTAAAACATATAGATTAAAACCTAGTTGTATTTGCAGGAGAGAACCCATGGCAAGAGAGGAGACATGCCTGCTGATGAATGCAAACAGAAGGAGCAGCATCTGTGCATAGAGGAATGAAGCAGTTAAGAGAAATCTATCAGGTCCTTTCTGCTGCCATTTCCTGACAGTATCTCACAGAATGTCAGACTGTTAATCTCAGGGTCATAGAGTAAGGATGATATTAGGTGCAGGTTTTAAAAATAATGCACTTTATTTTGGGAAGCAAGATAGTATGGTGTAGACTATGAGTTTGAAAGCCAGAGAAATTTATGCTACTGCTTAAACGATGTTAAGTCTAGCGATTTCATAAAATAGCATGCAAAAAATGCTTGGCAAAAGCAGGCACTCAATAAATATTTCATACCCCCCCAAACTCTGCAAACTTGCTCTTAATAATGGGGTTGTTAATAGCACTAGAAGGAAAGTACAAAACTGAGATTTTACTTCTCAAAGCCAAATTAGCTTCTTACCTCAACCGACAAATTCTGAAGTCGAAATGAGTCATAATAAGGATTAGTCAGGGAAGCTTGAATTGAACCTATTTCTCTTGCATGTGTGACTCCTTATCAGCCTCACACTACTTATAATTGCTGGATTCACTTTCTGAAATTAGCAAAGGGGGAAAGCAAAGTAAAGACAGAAACCTAGCCACTCACTGGTTTCTTCTCTGCCTAGAGTGTTAGGGTAAGAATAGGACTATAAAAATATAATATTTTCTGATATTAAAGGAAATGTCAAAATAAAACCATAAGTCACCTACTAAGGGTACTAAAGGAGAAAGTGTAGACTCTAGCAGATTACACAGAGATTAAAGATATTTGAAGAGGTTCTCATCTTCAGTTTCTCCTATCTTTTGAAATGCATAGGAATAGCATCTTTCATACTAATCCAGTAAACAGTACTATTTGGCTCTGGTGTTAGGAGGCCTTTACGAGCCTTGTTTCCAGTAGTACGAGAGTCCAGCTTATATGTTTAAGAGTGAGCAAATGAGTGCGTAAGTGTGTGTGTTTGTGTATGTGTGTGTCTGAGAGGTGGTCCTTAATCTATTTCAGGTGAGTTTCTTGAAGGACAGGTTAAATCAACTGAATGAGCTGATTTTATCATCCTGTGGTGATTTTTTATTTATCTGATAAAATGCTTAGAAAGTAATTAATTTGTCACAGAAACATCTTACTACTGTATATTTGCTGAATGTGTGATAATATTGCCATGACACAGGTGGGAAAATGAAGTTTTTTAAAAGTGAAAATAGCCAGAGTCTTCCTATATTTCCATCAGCTCATTTTTACTCAGACTTCTCTCTTTAAAAACAACAACTTTGCAAGACTCCCCGCTTAATAGTTAAGCGAGGTATCTAAGCTAGTGAGGTTAAAAAAAAAAAAAGTGCAGGGCTGGGGGGAGTATAATAGAAGCAGTGGAGATGAGGTAGTAGATGTTGGTGCTTCGTTCTCTCTCTCCGGACCAACGATGACTGATACATCCATTAAATTTCAGCCCAGGCTGATTGACTGAGTGGATTTATATAAATTAAAAAATGCAGGTCATATACCTTTTCTGATAGACTGTAAATGAGAAATAGGAATTCCTTTAAACCTCAAAGGAGGAAATCCATAGGCGAGGCTTTCTAGTCAATAAAGCTCTACAGCATCACTCTTCTTGCTATGTTTGTACAATAAGTTTTAGTTAATAGACAAATATTATGCCAGCCTCTCCCTGACTTTTTCAGCAAGAGGTAATTTGTAAATTAACTCACATGGTGTTGAAGGTTTTCCAGCTTTTGTTGCAGTTTGAACTCCTGCGTTTTAGACATGAAGGGGGCAGAAATCATCCCTCCCTCCATTTTATTTTGTCAGTGTAACAAGTGAAAATGGCATTAGTTAAGGAACAATGACTTTTATTCACACCCATTCTCTCAGCTCCATGTCCATTTGTCCATTGGAATGAGCCACTTATCATTCTTCCAGGTTTTTCCTCTTTCAACATCAAGAGTTATGAAAGGAAAATTCCATTTTTTTCTGGCCCTCCATGACAGGTAGACTGAAGATTGTGGTCATTTGGATTAAAAACATATCCATCACTACCAGCCGGCAGGTTATTATGATGTCTCCTTTGAATATATGAATTTCATACACTGCATGTTGGAAGTCTAAGAATGCCAACTTTTTAGATAAATAATTATCCCATTGGTGATGTACAGCACACTGTTGCCATATTTTCTCACTTTTACAGCATTCTTGCCCTTATCACCCATAATATAAATCTTTTGCTTTCATATTTAATAAAACTACTAGGTAACAACCCCCTGTACTCAGTACAGTCAACCAATCACACACCATCATTTGGCTATCATTATTTGTTTTCTTGTGGCAGATATTTTAGTAGCTCTGTAGTTTAAATGTGACAGCATATTTGATACAGCAATGCAGGTAAATAAGCAGATGACCTTATGTACATGCTGGCGATGGCCTCGGCATGCAGCCCTCAGCCTCGTGAGGTTGTGAATAAAGTTCACAACATCAGTCAGCATTATTACCTGAACTGGCTAATCTGTCAGCCAAAATTTGGAGAGTGGGGAGAAATATGTACATGTGGGCATAGGCTAGGATGGAAGTTGCCATTTTTCAAGAGATTGTTTTCCCTAAAGCTCAGTTCCCTGAGGCACAGACACTTTGGTTCCTTAGACACTGGAGAGAGGCATCTCTTCGATAAAGGTTTCTGAAGTGATGAAACCAAACTCCTTACTTCATTTCCATTTCTTTCTCTGACACCCCCTAAGTGTTTCTTACTATCGACCATCATATTGTTTTTTTTAATCTGTAAAGTTAATGCCTCTATACTGACCATCACTTACTGTTTGTTTTGCGATTTTCCCATAAAAAAAGAGGCTTAGTTATGAGCAGAGTTTGCATGGGGACATATGTGCTCCAGGAAGAAACTTGCAATTTTTTTTTTTTTTTTTTTTTTGAGACTGAGTCTTGCTCAGTCGCCCAGGCTGGAGTGCAGTGGCGCAATCTCGGCTCACTGCAAGCTCCACCTCCCGGATTCACGCCGTTCTCCTGCCTCAGCTTCCCGAGTAGCTGGTACTACAGGCACCCCCCACCACGCCCGGCTAATTTTTTTTGGTATTTTTAGTAGAGACGGGGTTTCACCATGTTAGCCAGGATGGTCTCGATCTCCTGACTTCGTGATCCACCCGCCTCGGCCTCCCAAAGTGCTGGGATTACAGGCATGAGCCACCGCGCCCGGCCAAAACTTGCAATCTTATACATCTAAGTAGTTAGCTAATATGTAACATTGGCCAAGTGTTTCATGAGATGGATTGCACTAATTTTTCCTTTCCCTGTTTTCCCTCAATAATTCCTACTGAGCTTTGGATAAGAACAATAAATATCCCTGCCATGTCTAGTTCCCTTCTGGAAACTGAACAGATGAACTGTCAACACCTTAGGGGCAAACGGAGGGGACAGGGGCTTAAGTCTCTAGGGTGTGGCCAGCAGCTACTGAGGCTGAGAAGTGTTAATACTGTGGATTGTTAAAGTAACCACAGAGAAGTTTCCATGGCGCTTGGTTGAGACTATGCCTTTATTCACAGGAGTCATTTTTATTTCCAGAAGTAGTGACAGGTTTCACACTATCTTGTCTTATTTTCCTTGTGTTTAGTGGCTAAGATGGTTGAATGTAGCTAAGCAGTTTTAGAAGTTGTCTCCACATTTTCCCCTGACCTGTGTTAAATTAATTGTTATCCACATGGAATCTGATGGAGGGCTCTAACCTCATTAGTTTCTTGCATAACTTCCACACAACCTTAATTCTTAGCATGGCTATTTTGACCTTCCCTGAAACTCACCACATTTTCCTTTGGAAAAAGACCTCATTATCACAGCTAGCACCATGCCTTGCGCTTCGAAGATACTCATAAAAGATCTGTGTATTGACTGAATTAAAACTGTGCTATAAACACCTAGCATAACCTCTTAATCTCAGGTACTGAGAATTAAGGAAATCATTTGGTATAGCATTGTGTAAATTGATGAAAGATTGGTAAAACTCAGACTACATTACTAAAGTGCTTAAACAAACACAAATCACAACAAATCTCAAAAATTGAATAACTTTTTGTAAGTATTCCAGGTAAGTTTGGATTTGTATTACAAAATCAGATGCAGATTTTAATGCTTGATTATTCCAAAAATCAAAAATGATATTTTGGGCCGGGTGCAGTGGCTCACGCTTGTAATCCCAGCACTTTGGGAGGCTAAGGCGGGTGGATCACTTGAGGTCAGGAGTTCAAGATCAGCCTGGCCAACACGGAGAAACCCTGTCTCTACTAAAAATACAAAAATTAGCCAGGCGTGGTGGTGCACGCCTGTAGTCCCATCTAGTTGGGAGGCTGAGGCATGAGAATCGCTTGAACCCGGGAGGTGGATGTTGCAGTGAGCCAGGATCATGCCACTGCACTCTGGCCCAGGCAACAGAGCAAGACTCTGTCTCAAAAAAAAATAAATAAATAAATAAGATATTTTGTTCTACAAATTTGTAGTAGTACTTTAATTTTGCATAATGCTTTAACCTTTTCAAAAGATTTGATACCTATTTTATCTTGTGAGTCTCAACATTCCTGTACATCAGATAGGATAGGTATTAGTACCCCATTTTATTTAACAGATGACTGAGGCACAGTGAGTTAATTAATTTATATTAATTATACATTTTAATACAGTTAATTAATGACAGTAACTATTTTTAATTATACATTTTAATACAGTTAATTAATGACAGTAACTATTTGGCCGGAAAGTTCTACCTAATATCTAGCTCCAGTTTTCCATGGTGTGAAATAAGTCAGCTTCTCCTTATTAGAAGACTCTAATTCTGTACCAGTTAGGGAGTAACTATGATATAAATAATCTTAGTATGTTTTATTATCCTATGATATAAATAGTCTTAGTATTTTTTAAGTTGCTCTTTAATTTTGACTTTTCAACGCCATTATTCTTTGTTCGTGGGCATTTAAGAAGGACTAAGTTATCTTTTTTGTTTTTATTTTAATTTGGTCACAGTTTTGTTATTTTCGGGTCAAATAGTCAAGACAGGTACATCATGGCACTCACTGTGTATACAGTTGTTTAAGAAAATTAAAGGATAAAAATATCTTTAGACAATTAAAGTGTTAAATATAGGTGTGTCTACAGTTGACATATTAAGTTGGCTGTTATAAAATATTGATATTAAATCTTTGGGGTACAGCATTTTGTAGTGCAGAGTGAAGGATTTCAACAGAAAATTTAAGTTTGGTTCTGGTTCTACTACAGCTTTCTTTCCTCTTCTGTAAAATGGAGATAACACTCATCTTACAAGGTTGTCTTGAGAACCAGTAGGGTTGTAATTTTTTTCCTCACCACAGCAGAGAAAAGAAAAAGAACAAACTTTCCGTATATCTTTTTGGGACATATAAAATTATATCAGTATTTCTTAAGAACATTATTTTGAGAATTCACCATACACTGTGAGATGTGGTGGCGGAAGAGAGAACCATCCAAGCATCTATGCCAGCATCTTCAACGATCTAGGTTGGTGTAAATACACTTTAGGATGTTCTCATAAGGAAATTGCCTAACAATAACTTTCCCAGAACATATCCTTGTTGATAAATAACACATGGCTGTATACATGCTATGCTTAACGCTTTGTAAGTCCCATGCTAACCACCTTTTCACACTGGTGAAATCTTCATGATCTGGACTTTGTGGTATCTAGAATCAGATACTCATGATTCTATCATTTAAACTAATGCCATAAACATATATTTCAGACCTAGAAACTCATAAGATCAGGTTCGTAACATTAGTAAACAGAAATGATGTGTTTATTTGATGTGATGCTTTGTAATTCGTTCATTTACTTATTCAACAAACATCTCTTAAGTGACACATTTATTAAGTAGCTGACATGAACTTTGCATAACATGAAGTACTGGGGATACAAAGTCAAATATGATCTATAGTCTAGCCCTCAAGGAAAATGTTAATTAAAAAACTTTTTATTTTGAGATAATTATAGACTCACATGAAGTTGTATGAAATCATACAGAGTTGCATGAAATCATAAAATCCTGTTTACCCAGTTTCCTTCAGTTGTAACTATTTGCATAACTATTGTATAATATTACAACCAGGTAATTGCAGTTCATGGACTTTTCAGATAGCACCAGTTTTACTCATATTCATTTGTGTGTGTGTGTGTGTGTGTGTGTGTGTTTAGTTCTACATAATTTTATCACATATGAGATTTTTGTAACCACTACCAGAGTTCAAGAAAATGATCAGTTCCATGACAAAGCATTAATTTGTTTTTATATTATATAATATATTAAAAATTGTACTTTGTCAAAGAAATTGTAGCTTGACTAATTATTATATATTATTTGCAGAATACTAGGAGTGCAAAAACCTCCTCTGATGATTCCCGTAGTATTCATCTCCCTTCTTTTCATTCTCTTTTCCACCATCTTAGTTCAGGCCTTTTCCTCATGATTTATCTTCGTGATAAATGAAGATAATATAATAGCTTCATAGTTGGGCTGTAAACACTGAGTTCAAAGATGTGGTCTGTTTTGTTTACCAGGTTATAGGCTTAAAACATGATAGGAATGAATGAGTGAATACATGGAAAATGCTGGAGCCAAAACAGTGTAGAAACAAAAAATGGGCCAGGTGCAATGGCTCATGCCTGTAATCCCAACACTTTGGGAGAGACCGAGGCGAGTGGATTACTTGAGTCCAGGAGTTCAGGACCGGCCTAGGCAATATGGCGAAATCCTGTCTCTATTAAAAAAAAAAAAAAAAAATTAGCCAGGTGTGGTGGCAGGCACCTGTAATCCCTGGTACTCGGGTCTGAGGCAGGAGGATCACTTAAGCCCAGAAGGTCAAGAGGCTTCAGTAAGCTCTGATCACACCACTGCACTCCAGCCTGGGTGACAAGTTGAGACTGTGTCAAAAAAATACATATATATAAAAATAAAAATAAAATAAAATTAAATTAAAAAATAAAATAAAATAAAAAAGATAAAAAGAAAAAAGAAAAGAAACACAAATTGGCTGATTTCTCTTTTCTCCTTAGTTACCTTCAGTAGCTTCCCATTACCTACAAAGTGACATCTAATCTAGGTAGTGTGATATTTCAAACCTTCTGCAATCTCGCCCCAATGGGCTTCTGAACCCATTTCTGATTCCATATCCCCTACAGTATTCTTCAGAACCACCCCTTCCTACATTCTCTGAGACTATGCCCTACTTTCTCACTTTTGGGGTCATCCTCCTTCACCCTAAAATGGTATTTGTCTTCCTTGCTCAATGATATCCTAAGTCTTGTAGATACCATGTCAGAGTTTACCTTTAGCAAATGACAATGCTGGTGAACTCAAAACCAGGCCTTCCAATTAAAAATCTTATAATCATTTTACTACTTCACACAGCAGGTTTTTGGGTTTTGTTTTGTTTTGTCTTCCATAAAATAGTTTTTCTATGCTTAATGTTTTATTTCACAGATTCTTGAAATTGTATGAACAAAACTTTTATTTAGGAAATGTGTGATCCAATATTTAAAGTCCACAACTTTTTGTGTGTGTGAATTCATGGTTTTTTCATTTACTCAACAACCCAGGAACAGGGTTAAATAGAAGTATAAAACAATTAATTCATAGTGGAAGGGTGGAAAGATAAGTTTGTACAGTCACTTCTCCATATCTGTGGGCTCTGCATCTGTGGATTCGACCAACTGCAGATAAAAAATATTAGAAAAAAAAAGTACGATTGTATCTGCACTGAACATGTACAGACTTTTTAATTGTCATTATTCCCTAAACAATACAGTATAACAACTATTTACATAGAATTTACATTGTATTAGGTATTAAGAATAATCTAGAGATGATTTAAAGTATACGGGAAGATGTGCATAGGTTATATGCAAATACTACCTCAATTTATATATGGGACTTGAGCATCTGTAGACTTTGGTATCTGACGGGGGTCCTGGAATGAATCCCCCATGGATACTGAGGGACAACTGCACATTAAAAAGGATGTTAAAGCTGGATGTGGTGACTCATGCCTCTAATCCTTGCACTTTGGGAGGTCAAGACAAGAGGATTGCTTGAGGCCAAGAGTTCAAGACCAACCTGGCCAACATCGCAAGACCCCATCTCTATTTGTTTTAATTACACACATAGAAAAATTTTTAATTACACACAAAAGAATTTTTAATTACACACACACAAAAAGATGTTAACTGTAATTATAGAAATAGGCTCATAGTATTATAAGCCTAAAGGAAGGAGTGTCAGGAAAGACTTGCTGAGGAAATAATAACTGAATTGTACTTTTACTGATGAATAGAATTTGTACAGAAAGTGTTGCCAAGGGCAAGGAAGTTGAATTCCAGAGAGAAGGAAAAGCAGTGTGAAAAGCTGATTAGCATGGGGCTTACAAAGCGTTAAGCATTGCATGTATACAGCCATGTGTTACTTATCAACAAGGATATGTTCTGGGAAATTTCTTGTTAGGCAATTTCCTTACGTGAACATCCTAGAGTGTATTTACACCAACCTAGATCATATAGCCCACTACACACCTAGGCTATGTCATATAACCTAGAGGCTACAAATGTGTACGGCATGTTTCTGTGCTGAATAATGTAGGCAATTGTTACATAATAGTAAGTATTTGTGTATCTAAACATAAGGTACAGTAAAAATATAGTAAAAAGGATAAAAAATGGTACACTTGTAGAGGACACTGAGCATGACTGGAGCTTACAGGGCTGGAAATTGCCCTGGGTGAGTCAGCGAGTAAATGGTGAGTGAATGTGAAGGCCTGGGACGTTACTGTATCCTACTGTAGACTTTATAAACACTCTACACTTAGGTGACAGTACATTTGTTTAAAAATTTTCTTTGTTCACTAGTAAATTAGCCCCAGCTTACTGTAACTTTTTAATTTTATATAAACTGCTAAAATGTTAAACAACTTTTTGACTCTTTTTATCATAACACTTAGCTTTGAACACAAACATGTTGTACAGTTATACTTTTTTTCTTTATATTCTTACTCTATAAGGTTTTTTCTATTTTTTAGATTTTTTTTTACTTGTTAAACTCTTTTGTTAAAATCTAGACACACACGCACACACACACACACACACTAGCCTAGGCCTACACAGGGTCAGGAGTATCCATATCACTGTTTTCCACCTCCACATTGAGTCCCACTGGAAGGTCTTCAGGGCGGTAGCATGCATCAAGCTTTCATCTCCTATGACAACAATGCCTTCTCCTGAAATACCTCCTGAAGGACCTGCCTGAGGCTGTTTTACAAGTAACTTTTTAAAAAATTTTTTTTAATAAGTAGAAGGACTACACTCTAAAATAATGATTAAAAAGTATAGTAAATACATAAACCAGTAAAGTAGTCATCTATTATCATTATCAGTACAACATACTGTATATAATTGTATGTGCTATACTTTTATATGTCTGGCAGTGCAATGTGTTTGTTTACACCAGCATCACCAAAAACATGTGAGTAATACATTGCACTATGACGTCACTAGGTGATAGGAATTTTTCAGCTCCATTATAATTTTACAGGACCAGTGTCGTATTTGTGACCTGTTGTTGACTGACATGTTGTTACACGATGCATGATAGTTTAAGATATAAGGCTGAGGTTGAAGAGAAAGGCCGGGTCAGCTCAGGGAAGGCCAGGTCTGGACACCCAGATTAAGAGACCTGGTATCCTGTAGCATGTGTGGAGCCATTGAAAGGGATGGTTGGTGAACTTGGCCAGATTTGTCTTCAGGGATATACACAGTTTTATTATTCTATAGAAACCCCTTTTCAGGAAGACATGAATTAGCTGTATAATTATGTTTTTTCTCCTTAATACTAAATGTTGTAACCTTTGTGTATGTGAAAGTTAAAGAAGGCAAGAAATGTGCTCTATGATTTATTTCCTTTCCTGCTAAGGAAAGTCATCTAAGTATTACTACCTCAGAAGCATTTGGCAAATTGGTGACGAAATAATTTTTAAATATATTCCAGTTGCTATGCAAGTTTTCTTACCCAGTAGCCTCTTAGAAATTATACATTTCTTTTGAAATGTATCATTTTACCTAGTCAGGTTTTATATGTGGTATTTTTCTCCCTAATACGTTCTACTTTTTATGTATATACTTATAGCTTAACCATATTTTAAAAAATCAAATGACTATCCTCTTTTTCTTATTTGTACTTCCTAAATCCTACATTTTTCTTTATTCTATATTCTATAGCATCTACTTCCTTATTGCCAAAGCCAAACCAAAGGAAACCAAGAAAATGTTTAAGCCTACCTTGACTGACTTACACTGACACATTGTGACTACTCACACATTGCAGATTTCCTAAAGCCATTTTATTATTGGACATATTTTGAGGGAAGAAAATGGCGAATGAAGGCAGGTTAGCTTTCTTTTCTTCCAAAATAAACACATAAATGCATTTATGTTATATTTACAGTTGCAAGGATTTTATAAGTTTTTAAAAACAGAATATGAAAAGCATTTTATCATTCAAGTCAGTGAAATATTTTTCACTGCAGGCCTTAGTTAAGAAAAGAGCTGGCCTAAGCGATGGAAATCTGGACTTTGAACTGGGTTTTACCTGTAATTCTGGGAGTCCTTTAATAAGTCCTCTCACTTCCCTAGTCCATTGTGTGTAAATGAGAGGTAGAAGTAGGCACTGATAAAAGAATATTCTAGATCTGGTTATTTACGATCTGGTACAGGGCATAGGAATCAAGGAAAACTTCTGGTAATGCATGGTTATTATGTTTAACCCATTGTTTAAAATTGTTTTTAGATTAAATTTTAGATACAATTTACAACAAGACATATTTTCTGTGCAGTTAGATGGGGTTTAACAAATATGACCCATATAATTCATAAAACCACCAGCTTCCCTATGTTCCTCTCTAGGCAATCCCCACTCCTTGCTCCAGAAAACCACTGTGATTTCTATTATGATGATTAGTTTTCCTTGTTCTGGAACATCACAGAATTTTACAGTATATATTCTTTTGCATCTAGCTTGTTTTACTTGGCCAGGATGTTTTTAAGATCTAGCCATGTCATTGCATTTATCACAGTTCATTTCTTTTTATCTTTGACTAGGATTCCTTTGAGCACACACACATGCAGACACACACACACACACACACACACACAGGTATATATTTCATAATTTGTTTATTTGTTCATCAGTGATGGAGAGTTGATTTGTTTTCAGCTTAGGGCTAATATTATATTATAAATAAAGCTATGATACACATTCCTAAGCAGTTCTTTTTGTGGGGATATGTTTTCACTTATAGTAAATATCTAGGAGTGGAAATGCTGTGATATGGTGTCCATTTAACTTTATTAGAAACTTCCAAACTTTTTTTTCCAATGAGGTTGTGTCATTTTATACCCTCCCAGCAACATATGTGATTTTCAGTTGCTGCACATCTTCCTCAGCATTTATTGTTGTCGGTCTTATGAATTTTAGCCTCTCTTATGTGTGTGAAAAACTGAAAATTTTCTTTCATTTGGAACTGAAATAGAAACTCTAAAAATTATGGAATACATATTATAATTTAGGGATATCAGAATTAGCATATTCCTTATTGAATAATGAAAATCTTAAGAGTGTTGCCTTATATTTTTTCATCTGTATAATCTTTAATCAGTTACATTTGTTTATGACATCCATTGATGTTTTTATAGGGAGTGTATAGATATTATGTTTGTGTGTGTAGGCACATTTATTCAGGTCTCAAGTTTTTTGTTTGTTTCAGTGTTATAAAACAGTTTATCTTCTTTCACAATCTCCCATATCTCTTAAAAGTCAGGCTTTTAGGCTGGGCGCGGTGGCTCACGCCTGTAATCCCAGCACTTTGGGAGGCCGAGGCGGGCGGATCACGAGGTCAGGAGATCAAGACCATCCTGGCTAACACGGTGAAACCCCATCTCTACTAAAAATAGAAAAAATTAGCCAGGCGTGGTGGTGGGTGCCTGTAGTCCCAGCTGCTTGGGAGGCTGAGGCAGGAGAATAGCATGAACCCGGAAGGCGGAGCTTGCAGTGAGCCGAGTTCGCGCCACTGCATTCCAGCCTGGGCAACAGAATGAGACTCCATCTCCAAAAAAAAAAAAAAAAAAAAAAAAAAAAGAAATCAGGCTTTTATTACATCTAATAGTTGAAATCCGAATTTTTAAAAATCCAAAAAATCCCAACATTTTGGATTTTAAAAAAATATATTAAGATACTACCAGTTCAGCCACGGACTTTACATGTTAAAGTCTTCTCTATAAAAATGTATTTATGGATGATAATCAGACCTGTGATAAATATAAATTTTATGTCACAGTCTCTCCAATTATTTCTGAAAGTAAGGGAATGATATTATGTAACCTGGCTGGTGTTCTATAATACTGGGTTAGAGAACAAAACGGTAATTCCTGTAATGGCCATAGGAAACTTAGGTAGTGAGCCAGTTGACTAAATGTGTAATCAAAACTCATGCCAGTATTCACATGGTACCTTTTTTGCATTTTGTAATGGATGCCTGTGGATCTTTATGTACTATTGCCTTTAGAGATAACAAATTTCCACAGACTTGGAAAGCAATAAAATACATTTAACACTAAATCTTTACTGAGCATAGTTTAATCTTTCTCTGATGCAGAAAGCACTTTCTAATTTTATAGCTCTGCAGACTCATTATTGTGAATGCCAGTTATTACATTGGCTAAGAGTAGAAGCAATGGCGAATCAAAAGGATGTGCTAATAGAATCTTAGATTGAGGGAAGTTAATGTGTGTTTACCCATATGCATCTCTGTATTTTGAGAGATATATAATTGTTTTCCATTTCTATTTCTCCTAGGTTTTTTCCCCAACCCTTCTCCAATCTTTCTGAATATATACACCACTCTCTCGAGTTTCCTTACCAAAAATACAATTTCAGCCTTTCTCTATGTGAAAGCGATGACAAAGTGATTTTATAGCCAGTTCTCAAAGTGACTAAACTTGACAAAAATTGTATTTTATGACAACCTCTGCTTTCATGTCCCCGGCCTACTTTTATATCATCTTTTTTAATTTTTTTACCCCAAATATGAACAATTTCATATCTCTGCATTGGTTGAAAACAAATCCCCTTACCAGGAATACATTTTAATGGAAGAGAGCCTGCTTCACATAAGTCACCAGAGCCTTAACATCTTAACTCTGTAATATTCAATTTCTCACTCACTAAGAACCAAAGCCTTGTTTTTTGTTGTTTTATTTTTGTTTTGTTTTTGTATGGTTTGTGTTCATAAAGGTTGGGGAAGAATTAGTATTATGGAACTAAACCAGATTAAGGGGGAATGTGAATTAGATTTGGTAACAGATGGTGCTGTGGAAATTAAAGGTTCTTTGCGAATGGAAGCGACAGCAGCTTGCCTCTGTTCTCTCTGTCTCTCATTCGTGCACTTGATAGACGGGTATAAATCACAACAATCCTGTCTTGACAGCCAATTTCGAGAATTTGATCTGGTTAAAGACATGGCTTTCCCGCTCCACTCACCGAAACCTGCTTCTGTTTTATTTTTACACAGCACCTTGTCATATTTAGAAAAGCAGGCTCGCCTGCTTCCTCTTAATGAAATTTTTTCTTAATTACAGTTTTAGCTCTTTAGTGTTAATTACTTTTCTATTCAGCCTGAATTTTCATAGTATCTCTCAGGGATTGTTTTTTCTTTTTTTCTCACCCTTTTCACTCATGGATATTCTTTTGTTTTTTTTCCCAAAGATCCTTTTCATTGTCAAAAGTTGTTGTCAGAGGCACTATTTGAGACTCCTAATTACCAAAGTTATTATTTTTAAGGAGAAAGACTTTCTTGTGATGTAGTAAAGTTACCAAATCAGAAAAATTTTTTAAAGTGCCAGAAGCAATCACCAAAACTAGCACTGATTTCAACAAAATTTCACAAAAAGGTGAATGACACTTATTTTCACCTAATAAGGGATGCAGAAATATCTGTTCTGTTGGCTAAAATAAACCCCACCATGTAAAAAGACATGGCCACAATGTGGCAGAACCACTTCATGCCTGCGTTGATCTTGGAGTGGTCTAGGGATTCTGAATTAAAATGCAATCTTCAGCTGTAGAAGACGCTAAATGAGAGACCAGGAGCACTGAACAAATTGCGTGGATCCCTTGCATCCAGATTCTCAGATCTGACAAGCTTAGGGGCCAAGTACTAAGGTTTCCTCTTACAAATCCACGTGGCATTTGGGCTTCCGACATATCAAGGAACGGGAAATAGAAGAGAGGGAAAAAAATCACTCCAAAAATGAAGAGAAGATTCTCTGAGCGAGCAACTAACAGTTGGTAGAAATGAAGCTTCCTACTGGCAGTCAAATCAAATGTAGTAACAACTCAACAGCTCCCCGCTGCTTGCTGACAGCGTGGTGTCACACACTGGGACAAACATTCACTTAAACACTGATTGCAGGGAATTGCCCTTCCGCCAACGCCTCCCACCAAAAACGTAATGAGCAAAAGCAGAACCATTTCTAGGAAAAAACCAAGAGTCCCATTCCCCAGCTCCCCTAAAATGATCACGTCTCTGTCTTTTTGTAGCCCACTGGGAGTGAGTCTTCAGTTGAATGTGGTTGCTGCAGTTTCATTGTTATGTAGCAAGTTGTTTAATTATTCTCCTGCAACACACACACAGATGTATACACCACACACACACACACACACACACACACAGACACGGGCCCTGCCATGTCCCTGAATGGTGACTCAGTGCAGTGGCAGCAAAGGAAATGGAAGTTTGGGAGTTTGAAGAGTGCTCCTCAGTGCAATAGTCTTTGCTCTCAAGGTCTAATCAGACTTACAAGCCAGTGTGTTTTTTATCTGAGTAGAATATACGGTTTTTAAAAAGGGCTGAAGTTCTTTACAAAGCATGTAGGCAAATGCTCTCATTTTATAAATGAGAAAACTGAGAGTCAGGGTGGTACAATGACTTGCCTCAGGTTACACAGTGCCTGGATCCAGAGCTAGAACCTATGTCTCCTACTCTGTTGAATACTACAAGAAGTCAGGGCTCCCTGGGAAAGGAGAAGAGAAGAAAAGCAAGCGGCAGAAACTCTGGTACAGTCTTTTTTTTAGTTGATTTTTTAGAATGGCATTTTATATTTAGAAATTTTTCTCTGCATGTTTGCATTTGGACTTTTGAATGTGACAAACGACAAGCAGGTCCTGATTTGAACTCTTGGCTTTTCAATGGCTTCTACTGGCTTCACTGGATGCTATCTTGTTGCTGAATAATCCTTTTTTTTTTTCTTTTTTTTAACAATACCTGTCATGCTACAAAATAAATCCTTAGTCATTTCCATGGCTTGAATTAAATATATGTGCAGATATATGTTATTTTCCCTTGCCTGCAAATAGTGGCTTTTGTGTTTTAGCTTTACTTTCTCTTCAGGTAACTAGCTCGATGAAATGTTTATGTAAAAAGAGGATAGAGGAGGAATTTTTAGGATTAATAATTAGCTGAGTTCCCCTCCTCCCTGCCTCCCCACTACTCTCCTACTTCAGCTGGACGACACCTGATACCAACAATATAATGTCACCTCTGCTGTAGATCACCCAAGACCAGCTGCATTTACATCCAGATGTTAACTACTGCAGACTAAGCTATTAAGGTAAAAATATAAATATAGTTTAACTGCTACCCAACAGATGGGGTTTATTGTCTCTGATTGTGCTGCAAATCTCCGTCTAACACAGAAATTTTCATATGTGCTTGAAGCAACCTTTATTTCAACAATGATTTCCTAGCATTTAGATTTTCTCAACACTGTGATTCACTCAGTTGCAGAGTACCTTTTAGAGTTCCACTCCTGGTGAACTGATCTATGTCTATAGAAGCAGCTGGTTTATTGGTCATTGTAATTGCTTTTGCAAAACATTATCTTAATGAGTAAAGAATGACATCAATACTGTGATCTCCATATCCCTATATCAACTTGTGATAGCATTTGCATTTCCTGTTTCAGTATAGCAGAGAATAGTAAAGGGAAGTTCAGGAAGCCTGAGCTTTCATTGACCTCGATTTGATTTGCGAACTCCATCACTGGAGCGTCTGTGAGTAAAGCATCTATATTCAATTGCAATTTGCAGAGATCAGTGCATAGACTTTCTATGAGTTGAATGTCTGTTTATTTCTTCTCTAGCGCGGTGCTGTGGGAAGGTCTTCATTTAGCTGTCAGTCCCCTTCTGTGTCGAGTTCTCTTTGGTGTGCTCCTTGACTGCTTGAAAACAGAATTGTCTGAACACAAGCAAACTTTATTGATCCATATTTCCGTTTGAAAGACCAGAGATTTGTAGTAGTAGGAGACTATTGCTTTCCCCTAGAAAGCTTACTGCAGAGGAGATCTGCTTATGGCATAGTAAATCTCTAACACCGAATAAATGTTACATTCAGCATATATTGTAAGCCTCATTTTAATGATTTACCTTGGGTACTTTTTTTTTTTTAAATCTCGTAGAAACCTTTTGTTTTAGTGGTGGTCTCCACCCATTGCCTAGGGCTGTTAGACTCTACCCTGGGCATAGTGATCTGGTCAAGACTGGGACATCTACTACCCAAATGGTTGACTATAGCACACTGTTCGAAAGCCCTTCTGTCTTTAGGCTTTTGGTTCGCAGAAGGATAACTTGTGTAAAGTAAGAAATATTTTCAGGGATCGGAGACAAAATGCTTGTTTTTCCATCTGCTGTGCATCTTTGTTTCTGTCTAGGAGGTTTTCGAGATTCTCTCTTCGGATCCGTTGGTGTCATGTAGTTGAGCAGTTGTGAGGATATAGTTAATTAAGCTGCATTAGGGCAAATATACACACTTGTTAAAACACTTAATTTGCCTCAATAGTATTGATTACATGGCAGAAGTTTGTTTAAACTAAATGGTATTTCCCCCCTACTGTTACAGTTTTTGAGTGCAATCTGTATAATAGCTAATAGCCATCATCAGTTAAATATCATGTTAGTTATAAAGTAATGTCATAAGAATTGATTTGGACTTGGCAGTGGAGGAGAGCTCTCCCTTCAAAGCCGATGTAGATGATTAGCCAGAGTTTTAAGCAGAATCACGGTTCATATAAACTGTGTACATTTTATGGACTTATAGCTGCTCTATATTACATGAGCGCCCATTAAAGAAAAGCTCAGACAGTTAATTATGCAAAACATCATGTATGCAATTACTCGGCATTATTATGCATTTAACAGTTTTATTGATTTGTCAGTAGCTCACTTACTGTATTTAGAGCCATAAACAAGAGATGCTCACCCCCAGATTGAAATAGGTCCAAGAAAACAAGCTAAGGATAAATTGCACTACTAAGCGCCTCTGCATCAGATCAAATCCTTAAATACAGAAACTGTCAACAATCATAATGTGCAACACATTGTGATATCACAGGACCATTTCTTTTCCCATTAATAAAGTTTATCAACCAGGAAGCATAAGAAATCACCTGGCAATACAAATTGAAGCAACTGCAATTTCCTACATCTAAAATAGTCTGGGTGACTTAAGGAAATCAGCAGTCACTTCCAGCTTGCACAGCATAGTAAAATGGGATGCTGCTGTGTCCACAGACACTTACACCACGTACATACTTACAACACCCCTAGTCCTCATTAGTTTAGTCGATCTTATTAGTGCATTTCTCTTGCCATATTTATGGGCCTCCATTGCAAGAAATGAATTGTCTCCATTTCCAAATCCCTTATATTTTGCAAGAGTGAAGACATAGGATTCTACAGGTATCTTTATATGTCAGATTGAATGACAAACCAGATTTACCTGGGATTTAGGAGTATCCAGGACATGGGATTTTACTGCTAAAACCAGGATAGTTGACCAATCTAATATTAGAAAAAAATTAAATGAGAAAGGACCATTGAACTCTACAACCCTAAAAGTAGATAGGGTTTCAGTGAGGTCCTGCTGTTAAGAGTTTGGTCAGTAGGTATGAAATTATAATGCATGGGACACTTTTATTTCAATGATCAGCCAGAAATGAGTTGAACGTCTTGATTACTTGTACTGAATTTCCTTTTTGCTTGCAGTAGAGAGCCTTTTACAGAGTTGGGAGAGCTTTCAGCTCTGATTTTTCTTTTTAGGGGGCTGGCTCTATGTCTCCGCATTACATAGCTCTATCTCTTGTCAGCAACTCAGGCACCAGCTTTGAGGGCAGCTGTTTTCTTACTCTTGTTCTTCATGGAGTAAGCTAGAGAGAGTCTTTTGAACTAAATGCGCAAGTTATTTGTTCAAAGAATCAAGAAGCAGCTTTACTAAATCTAAATCATTGTGATCCTGATATACAGAAATCCATTCTATTAGGGCTCAATGTTTATTAAAGGAGGCCGTAAAATTATACAGAAGCATGTGTGCATAAGTTGTCCATGTGTTTTTATCTTTCTGAGCGTGTGGGTCAGGATTCACAATTCTTCCTTTACAATTAATGATCTCCTTCCGTTAGGTTAACCAGGCAGACCTTAAGATATTTCTTATTAAAAGAAAAAATCCTTTCTCTTCTTTTCCCAACTAAGCCAGTGTACCTTAATGCAATGATGATATGTTAGACCCAGCAGTTGTCAAAGCATCGTATTACTGTGATGCCATAATGACACCCTGTCTCTGTAAAGTAGTCATGTTTTCTCAAATCACACGTTGCACCGTTGATTTCTGACATGACACTTCATTCGGTTGCTTTCCCTTTCTTCAGCATCACCATTCTCTGACAATAGCAGCTGGTGCCCATTTTGTTACTAAGTGATTCACATTTTGCCACTTTACGAGAGTGCAATTAGTTGAAGCAGGGGGGAAAAAAGCTCATTGTAAAGTAGCGTACTTGAAGTTGTAACTCAGGCTGCCATGGGAGCTGCTGGGGTCATGGGCTCTGAAGCCTGTACCTCCGGGAGCTGCAACATTAGTCTAGAGGTTTTCTTCTAAAAGCATAAAACACAAACGCACACACACACACACTATAGACTATTAAGAGCTTTTATTTTTTAAAACACAAATACTTAAATATTTAATCTGGTAATTTCAGAATGTAGAAAATCAACCAGTCCCCATAGATTCATTTTTGTTTTGAATCAGTAGTGATTAAGTGCTGGGACTTGATAACCTTCTTTTCTATCCCTGAAATTCTGTGATTCTGATGAATCACACAGAGGAGCTGAGAACTCTTCTTATCTCTGTATTTGTATGTAAACTTGGAGATTTGCTGCATTGTGTCCTTATGCAAAAACATTGGAAATAAATTTTTAAAGCATTTGGAATTTATGATGATGATGATTACCTTTCCAGGCCCTTAAGGATGACAAAGAATAGAAAATATGTTAACTTCTTTAATTGACATTTATTTGGCCTACCAAAGGGTTTATTATTGGTATAGATATAGTAAAAGTTGCAGAAGATATTGCCTTAGTATAACAAATGAGAAGATCTAAGATGATCTGTATACACATTCCATATGAGAATTTTATGCACCCATTTTCCCATTTATTTCTCCATTTGTTTTAGGGTGGAAATACAGTAGCAAATGAATTCAAGATCTGTGTAAAATTCACATGATGAAATACAGCTGCTTGTTAAGAACTTGTATTTCGGTGAAAGGGTTAATAATGTATAACCCTATGGAACATTATTGTTCTACCAGAGTTTAACAAATACAAGCACTGGCTGAGCTTCAGACCTTCCATCGAAATGCAGACCACTTTGAACATCAGCACATGCATGTGGGAATTCAAACTCCTGACGGTTCATTCACGATCACACATTTACCTGGATGTAGGTAGAATCTCTGAAAACAATTAAGCTTGATAATTACGATAGAAATTGAACATTAACTTACAGATTATCCTTTCTTCCCCCACAGCAGCAACTTTAATTGATTCTTATTCTTTCTTTCTCTCACTCTCTCTATGTGCACGCATATACACACCATTAATTAACTTTCAAAAATTACATCTTTAAATAGTCAAACAACTAAGACATTTTATTTGGCTGATCATTAGTATCTAATGCCAAAGATAATTTTCACCTTGCTGACCCTAAGCAGGGCTAGGAAACGACTTCCTAGGTTGAAGTATGACCATCAGAATTATTTGATGCTGTATCTCAAACTGTGTTGAGATGCTTTTTAAAGCCCTGAAATTTCAGGTAGGCTGTTAAATTCCTCAAATCTAGTGTCTCATACAGAAAGGGAACATCACACACCGGGGCCTGTTGTGGGGTGGGGGGAGCGGGGAGGGATAGCATTAGGAGATATACCTAATGTAAATGACGAGTTAATGGGTGCAGCACACCGACATGATACATGTATACATATGTAACAAACTGGCATGTTGTGCACATGTACCCTAAAACTTAAAGTATAATAATAAAAAAAAAACCTAGTGTCTCATATATAAACTAAAGGTTATTCTTGACATTGTTATTTCCCCCTCTAGTTTATTCTCAGGGGGTTCATTCAGAGGTTTTGAGAAGGGAGTTAGTTGGTCTTTCTCCCTGTTCATCTCACCATTTCTCTTAAAATAATAATAGTAACCATACTAAAGCTTTAAAATAAATATTTCCCACGTATTTTGACACATGTTATTTCTATTCATAATTCTTAACTAAATTTAGATTTTTATTAATCCAATGTGACTTAAAATTTCTGCATTAACAGCACAATGTGGAATTGGGCTTATTCTCTTTGGCTACAGATAAAGCCATCATTTTGAAAATGGCTCTTTCTGACAAAAAGGTGTTCTTTTGAAATAAAGTCCTATTCACTACATTCCTCTTAGAGTTAATGTGAATTTTAGTGCCTCTAATTTTAGATTGAAGTGAAGTCTAGAATAAAACCCACCAGCTGACAATTGAATTTATAGATAGTTGTGAATATTTCAGGCTTGAATAATAGAGCTGTAGAATTTCAGAGACAGAGAGGCAGAGAATTAAGACTCGCTGTAGTTTTAGGTTATAATATAATAGTTTCTAGGAAGTGTTCAGTGTAATAAGCTAAGTAGTAATTACGAGACAACCGTGTTGGTTCAGAGATTCTGTTTAGGCATCACTGCACACCCTGGCTGGGTGATGCAGTAGGGCAGACCTGCAGCCAGCGCAGTGGCCCCTTCACCCCTTTTCCACTTATGCATGGGCTGTGGACATAATTGCTGATAAATAAAAGTAGTAGATCTCTGCATGCCACCTCTACCTTACTTGCTTGCTTATTTATTAAAATTGAGTAAATAAACACCATTAAAAACTCTGTTGTCTTCAAGACATTTTTGCTCTGTACTTTGGAGTCAGGCCTGAGTTCAGATTCAGGCTGTACTGCTTCCTAGCTGTATGACCCTCAGCAAATTTTGACAGGTCTGAGGCTCGGTTTCCTAAAGAGAAATACCTCCCTTATGAAGTTATCTTGGGGTTCAATGAGGTAATATTTGTAAAATGCTCAGCTTAGTGCCTGGCACATAATAAGCACTTGATAAATGGCAATTCTGACTTTTATTATTTCCACTGGGCAAAAGATATTAATTAAGGAAACAGTTCGTGGCAGGGCAAAAACACGTACAACCTACAGCACAAATCCAGTTGGTTCACTTTCACGTATGGCTCCAGTGGCCAGACCTTGTTTAGGAGAAGATACTGCTTCTGTTTCAAGGACCTCTCTGGCAGGTTGTACCTCCTGAATTTCCTTGTTTTATCCAGCCTATTGCCGAGTTATGGACTGAGATTTTGGATGAGACAACTTGCTGGAGAGTCCCTATTTTTCAGGGACTTTAACAACATGCATTTGACACATAAATATTTGATGACTTAGCAAATAACTGCTCCGTAAATGGGAGGGCAATTTCTGGCCTTGTTCTTTAAATGAAGAGTTCTGCAAATTTTACAAGTCCATGAGGAAGAGCCTGAAAAAAAAGAAAATTGGGGTGACAGTGACCATGGAGGACACAGGAAAACAGAGAGAGGAAAAAAAAATTTTTAAGAGGGTCTGAAAATCAAGCAGCCCCAAGAAACCCTCCTCTGGATGAAAAAAAAAAAAATTCTAAATTAAAAAACAGTGCCTTGTAGGCAGATGGTGAAAGAGTTAATTGTCATAGCTGTGGGAAATTCAGTGCTGGAGAGAGGAAAGGGGAGCAAGCATGGTTTAGTACCCTAATAACTTCTAACTCTAGTCTAAGATCATAATGTATGTGCGCACAGTCCAGTAATTATAAGGTAATAAGTGAAGTGGTGGTGTAAGTGCTCTAAATTAAAAGGAATTCACAGGGCTGCTGTAAGTCAGTCCCGACCCGCTTTCTTTCAAACGTTGACTTGAGGAAAGTGCTTAGCCCAGAGTGCTAAGGAGACAAGGAGAGCGATCTATTAATTACAACGTTCATTAACAGTGACGGGTACAAGGCAGCAGATGCAGAAGAGAGAGGAACGCCGTAGTTCAGGCTGGCAAGGGGGATATTTTTTTCTTTCGCTAGTTCTTGAGGAAAGGACAACACAAGTGGGTGGGCGAAAGTACGAAGATATTTTGGTGGCTTTCTCCTTCCTATTTGCTTTCTTCACATCCTGATACTGCTTGACTTTAGAAAGCTGTGCAAGATTTCTCAAAGTGAAATATCTTTGGTAAGAGGCAAATCTTGCCTCAGTGCTTTGCTCCTGAGACCGCCTTCTTGGAACAGTTAAGTGAAACTTCCTGCCAGAAAAGTTCCATATTTTTCTTCATTTTGAAGTAACAGAACAATGGAGGACCCGGAGGAGGGCATGAAATTTGTGCAATGATCAAATGTCATTAGATTTATAGTGAAAGAGATAATTGCATCCCTTTGGTTATCCTTTGACGAGTCTCCCAAATTCTAGTGAATGACCGTTACCCAGAGGGATTCCCATAAATCAACTTTCCACTGGGAGGCAATTATCTAAGTCCCTTTCTTGACTGTCAATGTCTTCTTTCTGTAGTGGGCTCTCAGAAGCTTCTTAGAGATTTTGCTAAACGAAGTTTTGCACAAAGGCTAAATAAAAAGAAAATAGGACCAATTATATCTTTTCATTTAATTACCTTTCCAGAAATTTGGTCGCTTGTGAGATCAACAAAGAAAGAGGGCTGAAGTGTTTCTTCTAGATAAGAGAAACACTGTGTCAGATTAGATGCTTCATCATTTTTCCTTTTAGGAGGTGTAATGTTAAATGACAAAAAGAAGTGGGGAAAGGACCGTCACAAATATATTTTTTAGGACAAAATTTGATACATTTCTACTTTACTGAATATAAATATGACATCAGATTTTATAATATCAGATAATATAAATATAATATTAGAATTGTGGACTCACAGGTATACTGAAGGCTCAAATGGCTTTTACTGATTCATCTCTTAAATAATGGCAAATCACACGCAAGAAACACATGCACATATTTATTAATCAATGCTGGTGATCAGTCACTAAGTTTTGCAGGCTCTAGGAAATAATCTTTAAATATTGGCTGGAATTTTATACTTGATGTCTCTCTATATTGCCAAATGACTATGAAATAGAGCAATTTAAATAAAGAAACAAAGTGATTGAGGATATATTCCCTATGTGTTTTAGTCAGATCAATAAAAGGCACAGTTATGCTTATGGAAGCGTGCTGACAAACAGTAATTACAGAGCTGAGGATCATCTGTTCAGTCTTGAAAATAAAAGTTTTATTCTGTTCATAATAAAATGATTGCAGCATCAGAATGAGGAAGGAAAGGTAGAGTGAGGATAAATACAATTTTAGAAATGGTATAGACTTTGCAAATCACCACCTCTTCCATTGACAAATTTAGAATCTAGAGTTGATTTAGATATTGACACTGGTTCTCCAAGAGAAAGGTAAAATAAAAGCAATTGGACCCTTTAGAGCTTTTGTTTATGGCCTATCTGGGCCCTTTGTTGTAACCCTGTCAAGCCCTTATGCTGATTACCTTCTTGTAGAACAAGAAGTATTGACTAGAGAATGAATGATGTGTAGTCCCTAGCCCTTAGGAAACACTCTCAAAGAGCAATGTCTTTAACATATGAATTCTGTTTTTTTCCTCCTTTTACCTTTCCCTTTCCCTTTCTCTATTTTTTCACCATCTCTTTTGTTTCTGCCTCTTTTGGTCTCTGTGTTTGACACTCTTTTTTTTCTGTCTCTGTTTGTATCTCCTCAATCTCAGGCTTCTCTGCAGAATGTCAAACAAAGATCGACACATTGATTCCAGCTGTTCGTCCTTCATCAAGACGGAACCTTCCAGCCCGGCCTCCCTGACGGACAGCGTCAACCACCACAGCCCTGGTGGCTCGTCAGACGCCAGTGGGAGCTACAGTTCAACCATGAATGGCCATCAGAACGGACTTGACTCGCCACCTCTCTACCCTTCTGCTCCTATCCTGGGAGGTAGTGGGCCTGTCAGGAAACTGTATGATGACTGCTCCAGCACCATTGTTGAAGATCCCCAGACCAAGTGTGAATACATGCTCAACTCGATGCCCAAGAGACTGTGTTTAGTGTGTGGTGACATCGCTTCTGGGTACCACTATGGGGTAGCGTCATGTGAAGCCTGCAAGGCATTCTTCAAGAGGACAATTCAAGGTTAGTGTCGGACCTGGGTATACTCTCCCCACTTCCAACCTCACATGATGGGTTTTCGTTTTTCCTTATTCTTATTCTCATAAGTCAAGTACCATAGTTTTAATTCTCTCTTGAGTAGAAAATAGAAATAGATTACAACTGATAGTGGAAGATTTATAGAATAAAATCCCCCCAGATATACTCAATATCTATTAATTTTCCTCTTACTGTTAAGCTTTAATGGTGCAAGGATAATAAACTTTGGGTAGAGTTTACAAGAGCATAGTTATTGTTAGAGCAATGTGGGTCTATATAGCAACTGTACAAATGCACATTGGACTAACAGTGTTTTTGACCCCTTTGGATCTTCTTACAGATGCATGGAAATAATAAATACTTTAGACCAGTGATTTCCAGACTTGAGTATGCATTAAAATCATCTGGAAATCTTGTTAAAATGCAGATTCCTGGGTCCTACCTCCAGAATTTCTGATTCATTAGATCTGGGGTGGGAGCCTGCCTGAGATTGTATATTTTTAACAAATTTTCAGGTAATGCTGATGATGCTGCCGGTCCAGGGACCAATTTTAAGAATCACTGCTCTAGGCCGGGCGCGGTGGCTCACGCCTGTAATCCCAGCACTTTGGGAGGCTGAGGCGGGCGGATCACGAGGTCAGGAGATCGAGACCATCCTGGCTAACACGGTGAAACCCCGTCTCTACTAAAAATAGAAAAAATTAGCCGGGCATGGTGGCGGGCGCCTGTAGTCCCAGCTACTCGGGAGGCTGAGGCAGGAGAATGGCGTGAACCTGGGAGGTGGAGCTTGCAGTGAGCCGAGATCGCGCCACTGCACTCCAGCCTGGGCGACAGAGCAAGACTCCGTCTCAAAAAAAAAAAAAAGAATCACTGCTCTAGACAAATTTAATTACCTACTCATCTTTCTTTTTTCCTTATGGTTGGATATACTTTTTCTAACTTTTAAATGAATTTATATTAAAAAAAAACCTTCCAAATTATACCAATAAAATGTCATTGAATGATAAAATATACCTCCAACATATGTAAGTGATATATACCCCAAACTTCATAGATTTCAGATTTATAAATAACATTATTTCCCCCATACAGTGTAGAAAAATAGGACTGAAATTTGTTTATGCCCTTTTAAACTGGTAATCTACAGATCTAGAATTCAGTTCCTGAAAAAGCTATAGATATATATTCTGGTAAAAAAATTAGATTTCACGTTTTTAGGTCTCTTGTAATTCACTTTTGAAGAAAATAGGGGAAGAAAAAAATATATTTTGAGGATCCACAGCACACCAATGGTTCTGCTCAGTGGTTTACAGAATGTATCTTCCTAACAACCAGTTATGGACACAAAGTCTATCTTCACACATATCAGTGGTTCTCAAGCTCGCCCGCTCATTGGAATCAGTGGAAGACTTAAAAAACATGCTGATGTCAGGGTTCATGTCCTCAAATTCTGAATTAGTTGGTCTTGGGTACAGCCAGGGAAAGGGGGGTTTTTGAAATCTTCCTAGGTGATGCTTAATGTAAAGGCAAAGTTAAGAAACACTGCACTATACTGTGCTGTATTATTTGCCAACAGTTCTCAAAGTGCAGTGGCTGTACCAGCAGTACCAGCATCATCTGGGAAAATGTAAGAAATGCAAGTTCCCAGGCCCCATCCTGTATTAACTCAAACAGAATCTCTGAGGGTGGGCCTAGCTATCTGCATTTTACCAACCTTCTGGGTAATCCTGATGCTAATTCAAATTTAGACCCCATGCTCTAGACCATGCTACTGCTGATTCACCACTGACCATAGACCATCATTATCTAATGGCCCCTTGTTGGATAGAACTGAAACCAATTTATTTGGAGCCTTCATAATTTTGTGACGTACTAGTTTTCAAAGTACAAAAGAAGTAATGTTTGTTAAGTGCTAATCCTTTTAAATATTTTCACAAAACATGATTCTGAAACCCTTTATGTGTACATGGAGCAGTCTCCCACCTTCTCCCTTTTTTTTTTTTTCTTTTTGAGGCAGATTTTTACTCTTGTGGCCCAGGCTAGAGTGCAATGGCATGATCTTGGCTCACTGCAACCTCCATCTCCTGGGTTCAAGTGATTCTCTTGCCTCAGCTTCCCAAGTAGCTGGGATTACAGGCATGCACCAACACGCCCCTCTAATTTTGAATTTTTAGTAGAGACAAGGTTTCACTATGTTGGCCAGGCTGGTCTCAAACTCCTGACCTCACGTGATCCACCCACCTCAGCCTCCCAAAGTGGTGGGATTACAGGCATGAGCCACCGTGCCCGGCCCACCTTCCCTTTTAAGAGCATCTGGAAATCCAACTCTTCTCCATCAGTTGCACTGAATATTTTAGTGACAATCCTTACTTGTACTGGCTCTCCCTTGCTTTTCTGTTGTCTGTTACATAACTTCCTTGATCTGTGGCTGATGAGAACACAATCAAAATGTTTAGTTAGTCAGGTGCAGTGGCTCATGCCTGTAATCCCACCACTTTGGGAGGCTGAGGCTGGAGGATTCCTTAAGGCCAAAAGTTCAAGAGATTAATCTGGGCAACAAAGTGAGAACCCTATCTCTATAAAAAAATTTACAAATTAGTTGAGCATGGTGGCATGTGCCTGTAGTCCTGACTGCTGGAAAGGTTGAGGCGGAAGGATTGCTTGAGCCCAGGAATTGGAGATTGCAGTGAGCCATGATTGCACTCCAGCCTGGGGTGACAGAGCTAGACACAGTCTCAAAAAGAAAAAAAAAAAAAAAAGTTTACCCAAAGCACAATTTCTCAAGACATCATACTCTTACATAGTAGATGAGTACTTAATCCTAATCCTCTCATAGCCTTTCATAGTTTTAAATTAAGAGCACAAAACCAAGTTAGTATGCAGTACATATGAATGTCCTAAATATCTTCATAGCTATATCTTTATAATTTCTGGCTCATCGTTGCTATATTTATTGATATTTTCTTACAAAAATCTTTCATTTACTGGATTTTTATTTTCTTTATCCTCATCTATAAATTGAAGGCATTAACCTCAGAATACTTAAGTTTAAAATGAAATATAAAATCACATGCAAAGCGAGTAAGCTAAAAACAATGGTGGTCTGTGCACAAGGCTTTTCATCACTTCTGGGCATTTGAGAAATCTCTTCAGTCTATTTGGTAACACTACAAAACTTGAGAATGAAAGCACACCTCAAATCTTTGGGTGTTTACCAGCCATTGTTCCACAGTGTTATAATCCTTATGGTTACAAAGTATATAAAATTCAAACTGTCATTAATTTGATTTTGTTAACTCAGTTTACACAGCTCTGAATTTTAACTACACAAAGATAAGCAAATATTTTGGGATAAATTCACCAGCACTGAGTGCGCTGATATAAGCAAGAGGTTCTCAATGTGAAAACCACTCCCATTTATTCAACAAATATTTACTGAGAACCTGTGATTCAGACAGCAGGCTGGTTGGAGTGTCCTCTTATCCACATTTTATTAAAGCTTTGTTCCCAAAGGTTGTGGATTGAGATGAATTCCTCTAACAAATGTCTCCTGCCTTGAAGAAATACCAATTTTTAGGGTTGAGGGGATTAAACCCTTGAGTCTTCGGTATGTTTTGCAAAGATAGAATAACAGTGTGAAAAAATTTCCTGATACATGTCTCAAAACATTTTATAGGTTAGACATTAAGCTCTGCAATAGTTATTTACTGAGCATTAATTAGAATAGAGCAATTGGAATTCTATGCATGATTATTCTTTAGGATGCTGAAATGCTACCAAAAGCTTAACAGAGCAAAGTGCAGGGTGATTCTTGGCATTGATGTATGTGCTCAGTTTTACTCCATATTGGAGAGAGCAAGTTTCAAGGATTTTGAGCAGGAGACAGAGATGTCACTGTCCAGATTAGCACTCTGGACTTGCCCACCTGGCTGTGCTTGTAGCTGGCAGCTGCGCAGCACTTGGTGAGGCTACCCTGCTAGCTACATCATCAGGCATCACACTGTGGTGCTCACTTAGCCCCAAAAAGGCAGTGAGGCAAATAAAGGGATTAAATTGTGAAAGTATAATGTAATAATTAGAGCGGTAATTGTAAGGAAGATTGGAACGGCCCCTCCTTTCTGTGGCCAAATACAGTAGTGATAGCGGTTGAACTCCAAAGATGTTGAGTGTGGCCCAGACTCTTATTCCAATGCTGAGGCTGCCTTAGAGTTCATTCTCATGCCTTCAGACAGCATTGCAGCCAAACCACCCTTAACAGATCATAGTCTCTCCCTCCCCTCCATTAAAGCTCTCCAAGGAAAAAGAAGAGATTATGTAACTCCCCTTGACAACAAGCCTTGCTAGACTAGAGCCCCAATGGACAGGCCATTACATAAATGTGACTCCTGCATCACCAGGGCCTGGTTCTACTCTCATTGACTTAAGGGATGTGTATATCCGTAGGCATTTTCATATATGCCATCATCTGTTAAGATTTTTCCTTTTTAATATATCTTCTTATTATTTTTGAGACAGGGTCTCACTGTGTTGCCCAGGCTGTTGTACAGTGATGTGATCTTGGCTCACTGCAGCGTCGACCTCCTGGGCTCAAGTGATCCCTCCCCCTCAGCCTCCCAAGTAGCTGGACAACAGGCATGCACTACCATGCCTATCTAATTTTTCACTCTTTTGTAAAGACGGGATCTCCCTGTGTTGCCCAGGCTGGTCTCAAACTCCTGGCCTCAAATGACCCTCCTGCCTCAGCCTCCCAAAGTGCTGGGATTACAGGCATGAGCCATCTTACTTCTTATTTTAACAATTTATTTTTAGGATTGGTTATCGAGTGTGTAATAAATATGTAAGTTTAAAAAGTTGGGAAAAATACTTCTTAAACTTGGAACCGAAAGAACATATATCCAGAGCATATCTTGAGAAAAGTAATACAAATTGTTCTTTTCAGAGCTGAATGTGCTATTTCTGTTGTGAAAGACAATTAATCATGGATTTCAATGAAAGGTAAATAGAAAGGAATATTTTACTTATTGACTATTTTGAAGTTATCATTGAAAAACTATTGAATTAGGTCAGCATTTAGTTGGGTAGAAGCCAAAGTTTTGCTGTTTTGTTTTTATTTTTGGCTGACCAAAATACTTTTTACAAAACTTTGACAGCTCTACCCCGTCATCCAATAGGGTTACATTGGCAGCAGTGATTTCATGTCATTTTCTAGGCATAGTAATTTTGGGAATGTGACATTGTTATTCTTCTGATTTTTTTTTCCAGTTCCAATTTTGGCCTTAATTCATAAATGATTAGAGCCTGCCTTTCCTTCCTTCCTTCCTTCTTTTCTTTTCTCTTTTTTTTTGGAACTTCTCATTAAGAGTTTCCCCTAGACTCTTGTTAAGGAGGCAAGAGCAGGAAAACATCCTTACACCCAAGTAGGTCAATACATATTTCATTATTTAATAGACAAAACACTAGCCTCCTAAAGTTTTTATGTCCATATAATAAGGAAAATAATTTTATAAATAGTTTTATTTGTGTAGATAATATAGCCATTCTAACTGCTCATTATAGTGCAGATAAAGTATTCTTTCTCCCACATTTAAAAAGTGGGAAATTGTATATTTAAAATGTGAGATTTTAAAAAGATGTTCATTATATCACGGGTTTTGGATTTATATAAAGCCAGGCCCAAGTCTCAGCCACTTACCAGCTGTGAGACCTTAACCCCTCTTTTCCTCTGTTTCCCAAGTGATGAGGGTTACATGAGAGAATGAATATTGAAGTACTTGACCCATAGTAAATGTACAATAAATTATTAACTTTGGTTGATATTGGGAATATGACTGGGATACCCAGACACTGGATGGTTCATGTAATCTAGCACAGAGTTATCCTTGATGTTAAACTAGAAGGACAGGTATGTCACCTTCCAGAGCTCACAGCTGTCTCCACCCTTTAGCTATGATCGTAAACCCTCTCTCCCTGTAGCCATTTCTCACTGAAGGTGCCTTTATATGATTGGAGGCATTTAGGTAAACTGTCTGGAAATTTGTTTAGTTATATTTAGCTTATGGTGCTCAATTAACTTTATTTCCCTGTGAATATGGATGGGAAACTGCATACATCAAAAACAAGCCTGAATTTTGGAACTTGCATAAAACATAAAATTCTCAGTTAAGCTTCACATGTGAAATTTCGGCACTGAAGTAGTAGCATATCTTCCCTGTGTGAGGTGTGGGAGTGACCATTATGGAACTAAGTCCACTCTGAACACTGCAGGACCTAGGACAAGAGTACAGCAAACACCCAAATACTGCATAGTATATGTAAATATATTTAAGTTATAAATCAAGATACCAAATCACTAAGTGAAATTTGTTCTAGTCTCTTATTTGACCAACTATACCTTCATAATGGTCTGGGAGACTGACGTTTTATTGGTCAGTCTTTGACTCCAAGGAGCAGTTTTGTGTCAGTGAGAGGCAGTGCAAGGAGAGCTGGTTCATAGCTTGCAGCCCATACCCTTTCTTTCTCACTCCTCTGGCTCCCAATCTTATACATAGTGTGGACACCCTTGCCCACATGTCTAAGGCCCAGTGACCCCTTCCAAACAGCTGTTCCTTGACCACGCACAGGTCTAATGTGCACACCAGAAGGGCAGTTTAGTCCAGTCTAGCTTCCAGAGAACAGACCCAGGAGAGAGTCCCGCTGAGGCCCTGGCACTTCCATGGGCTTGTGGTGATCTAGCCAGGGAGTTTGAGGGTCTCAGGTACTCGGGATCAAGGTGTACGCAGGGGACGGCTCCAGCTGGGCTTTGTTCCCTTCACACTTTGAATGGGATCCTTGTGCTACGTATACCTTCTAAAGCCCATAGCCTTCAGGCAAGGGCTGTTCTTTTCTGAGGCTAAAGTGGCATTAATGTGAGCCTAAATCTCACCTTAAACATGGGGCATTAAGATTAGTCATTTTCCTGCAAGCCATATGCTAAAGGCATGCGGGCATAGCCCTTGGATCTGATGAGACCAACTGCTTTACTACACTGTGAATTGTATGACTCCTTCCTGAAGCAGGCAGTGTAGTCCTAGAGGATCTTTCCTGATGTTGCATTTCTTTTGCCATCATGTGCTGTTTCAGTCTTAGAATGTTTTCAGCCATAGAGAAAATAAGAACTTACAAATTGAGTGTACATGATATGAACTTTCCAAAGGAAACTAATAAAATGTATTTAACCCAAATAGTGTCTAGAGAAAATAACTACCTCAGTTTATAGTAATTGGTAGCTTTAAAACTCTAACATGTTATAAAATTGAAATCCAAAATAATATGGAAATGGCTAAATTGACTTGATGAATCGCAGTGATTATCAGTTTGAATGCAGTGTTAAATTAAATGTAGAAGTAATATTTTCCAAAGAAATGTTGTCTATAATTCATTGCTTTAACTTTTTTTTTTTTTTTTTTTGAGACAGAGTCTCTTTGTATTACCCAGGCTGAAGTGCAGTGGTGCCATCTTGGCTCAATGCAATGTCCACCTCCTGGGTTCAAGTGATTCTCCTGCCTCAGCTTCCCAAGTAGCTGGGATTACAGGCACACACCAGCAAGCCTGGCTAATTTTTGTATTTTTAGTGGAGACAGAGTTTCACTATGTTGGCCAGGCTGGTCTCAAACTTCTGACCTCAAGTGATCCGCCCACCTTGGCCTCCCAAAGTGCTGGGATCACAGGCATGAGCCACCACGCCCAGCCTACTTTAACTCTTAACTTGTTTTTGTTATAAGTTTGACTTTTCCACTTCTTGCATTTGATGCCAGTTATGTCTGAGTTTTTGAAATGCATTAATGTTGCCAAATTATAAATAACAAATATCATTCTACTCTTGCTATTTTAATTGTTAGGTTCAGTGTTTATTTTAATAGTAAAAGTATTGTAGACTTTCTTTTTTGGTGAAGATGTACTGTATGAATGGGTGTCCTAAAACGGCATAATTTAGTTTTTCCTCTCCTGGTTTTGACTTACTGGAACCACTTCTTGGGACAAATGAGTGGTGATTCCTTTTCCATGGTTTGTTCTGACTTGGGAAGTCACCTAAATTATACTTTTGAGGTTGTCAAAGAGCTACTGGTCAGCAGGCATTTTCAAGAGAAAGATAATAAATTAGATAGTTTAAGTATCTTAGGTTATCACATATCTTAGAATCTGTGGGCCACATGCCTTCTCTGTTCCATACTCTTTGTTTTGTTTTTTTTAAGCTGTTTAAAAATATAAAAAACCACTCTGAGCTTGAGGGCATTCAAAAACAAGCCCAGACCTGGATTTGACCTGCTGGTCATAGTTTGGGTAACTTCTAAATCAAGACACCCTATTTATCTTCCTTGTAGGCAACACTGATGAGAAAGATTTTTATGCCAAAGGATTTCCTAGGCAGTTTTGTGTACATATCATTTATAAAGTTGAAACCCAATCTCTATCATAATGACTTTTTTTCGTCTATTATTTCCCTTTTCAGAATATTTTTACTTCTTCAGAATTTTCTAGTCTCTTTTCTCTGTTTGGATATTTCAAGCCTGTTTGAACTACACATCTATGAGCACTATGATATATATGAGTAAATATGTGTGTGTGTGTGAGTGTGTGTGTGTTGGCTAGCTAATTAGAAAACAGAATCAATGTAAATTAAGACAAAGTAACAGAGTGGCTGATGAAAAAAGATCTTTGGGTTGTGCAAAATCAGAGTGATTATTTTCAGAGATTTTATTTCATGGTTGATCTTTGATCAAGGAAAGAAAAATAGAATAAAATGTAGTGATCCTCACTAGATTTTTGTCCTTCAAATATTAGAAACTCCACTTTGCAGAAAACAGAATCTCTGGTGTCATTTACATGTTTATTAAACACATAGCATTATGTTACTGTATTTTGAAAGTCATTTAAAATAGGCACATCATTTTAGCTTTGATTTGTAGGGTGTGTTTTCCTGTTGGGTGACACTACATAAGAGCCTATCCCATGTAAGGGGTATATGCCAATGGCATTCAGGATGGACACAAATTTGCAACAAAACTTTTAATGCCCAACTATAGCTCATGTCAAGTTAAGCAAACAAAATTAACTTTCCTAGCAATGTATTTGCAAAAGGGTAACCTTCTTTCTTACTGTTTCTGTTACTTCACAGTGATATGGAAGAAGTGATAGTGTGTGTTTCATATTCCTCTGCTGATAGTAAATGTTTATTTAGTTATTTATTTTTTGAGACAGAGTCTTGTTCTGTCACCTAGGCTGGAGTGCAATGGCATGATCTTGGCTCACTGCAACCTCCGCCTCCCGAGTTCAAGCAATTCTTCTGCCTCAGCCTCCTCAGTGGCTGGGATTACAGGCGCCGGCCACTGCACCCAGCTAATTTTTGTATTTTTTAGTAGAGACGGGATTTCACCATGTTAGTCAGGCTGGTCTCGAACTCCTGACCTCAGTTGATCCACCCACCTTGGCCTTACAAAGTGCTGGGATTACAGGTGTGAGCCACCGCACCCGGCCTTATTTATTTTAAGTAATACATTTTGTAGTAGCAATATCGCAATATCACTAATTCATGATAGTTACATTTAATAAAAGGACAAGCTTTTTCATAGTTTTTCAACTTGTATCTTTTTTTTTTTTTTTTTTTTTTTGAGATGGAGTCTCGCTCTGTTGCCCAGGCTGGAGGGCAATGGCGTGATCTTGGCTCACTGCAACCTCTGCCTCCCGGGTTCAAGCGATTCTCGTGCCTTAGCCTCCTGAGTAGCTGGGATTACAGGCACGCTCCACCATGCCTGGCTAATTTTTGTACTTTTAGTAGAGACAGGGTTTCACCATGTTGGCCAAGCTGGTCTCGCACTGCTGACCTCAGGTGATCCACCCGCCTTGTTCTCCCAATGTGCTGGGATTACAGGCGTGAGCCACTGCACCCAGCCTAAACTTAGTTCTATCTTTATATTTTAACAGAACTTACAATGTATCTGTTACATAAGCCAATATTTCATGGATTCTACTGTGTGATATGGCCTGTGTTAGAATCCAAAAAAATACAGATGTAATTCTGGAATAAATTCTCTTTACACACGCATACTTAATCAGAGCCTGTACTCTTATTTATTTTTCCTTTAATAAAACCCTCTGCACTCAGAAAATAAAATCAGTTCCCTATAGATCTCGTGAGCTAGTGTCCTCGGATGGAGTAGCATGGATGGAAAGCTGCCCTTCAGGTGCTGACTGTGGGTGCAGCTGGCATAAGACCTGGTGCCTCTCTGGTTCCAGTGTGGGAGCATCCCCTATCCTGACCCGTCTGGGTTACTCAAACGTACCTGTTCCCGATTCAATCATTCTCTTATGGAAAAGAAGCCCTTGCATTACCATTTCTTCCAGTGATTTTTTTTGGAGGGAGGAGAGTTCTCTTAACCTGACCCAAACTACAACCTGTTAAGTCTCTGAGCTCTCCTAGCAAGTAACTGTTGAGAAGGAAGTTTGTGTTGTTTTTATGTTCCAGTCTAAGGGACTTCACAGATCACTTCCAATTAATTCTTATAAAAATGCCGTTGATTTTTCTGCCTTTTGCAAGGTGGAATTTTACATTTGTGAGTGGACTTTCAGGAAGTGGGTGTGGCTGACTCTTTGCCTACAGATCACTGGACTTTCCCCAGAGGACATGCCATCCATAATCTCTATTATCTGATGACTATTTGTTTTGATGAAGGTACTGGAGGCAGTTCTTTGATTACAAGATAAACTCCCAAACAAAGACATCAGTGCCTTTCTTAGCACTCTAATAGCTTTCCTTCATTCCTCCTTGTGCTCCCTTAACCCAGAACCAAGTCATGACAAATAAGGCTGCTTCAGACCCTGCTAGAATAGCCTCAGTCTACTGAACAACATGTTAAATGCTTGAGAGCAAAACAATAGGAATGATACTTTGTGCTTTATATTTTTCAAAATGCATGTTTTTGTACATATGTTCAAATAATTATACAATAAAAGCCATTCCTCCAGTAAACTCAAAATTGGTTATGGCTAAAGCCAGGTAGGGTATATTAGAATGTTCACTCTAAATGTAGGAAAGAAAACAAAAAATGAATGATGAGAGTTGTGTTGTCAGAAGTTCCTATTGATGTGGCTCACTTTTGCTTGGTAACTAGTTGTGGGGGACTATGACTCAATATGATTTGCTAAATCCATAAGAAAGGGAACATCAGTTCTTGTTAAAAGTCAAACTGTAGAAGCTGTTAGGCAACTCGTGAGGTATGGCTGGGTGGGGTTCAGAATTTTGACATGAGTAAAAGTCATGGGTCAGGATTTTATTTTCTTTTTTTTGGTAAAGCCCAGGGCAGTGATGTGTTTTCCTGATATACTACTAGATAGACTTAGACAATTTCTTAGAAGTTATAAAACACATTAACTCACTCAAGTTATAAACCACATGAATTCACTTTCTTTTAAAGTTGCTGATAATGAGACTTCAGTGATGTAACAGCCTAGTCATTGGAGCTCATTTATACAATTTAAAAAGTTTCACACAAGCTCAAATTTAGGTACAGGGTGATGGTGTAGTATTTTAGCTTTTATACTTAAAAGCTAATCTGTTTGTATTTGAAAGAAGTGGCATTTAGACTTAAAAAATGTGGTAAGAAACATAAAATTTACCATCTTAACCATTTTTTTAATGTATAGTACATTAGTGTTAACTATATGCGCATGGTTGTGCAATAGCTCACGAGTCTTTAGTATTTCATCATGTCAGATGTAAACTCTGCACTCATGAAACAACTCATTTCTCCCTACCCCCAGTCCCTGCTAGCCACCATTCTTGTTCTGTTTCTATGAGTTTGGCTGCTCTAGATGTCTCATATAAGTGGAGTCATGCAGTCTTTGTCTTTTTGTCACTGACTTATTTCACTTAGCATAATATCATCAAAGTTCATTCATGTCATTGTGCATGACAGGATTTGTTTTTAAAAACGGAATAATACAGGAGTCCCCCATTATCTGCAGGGGATATGTACCAAGACCCCCAGAGGATACCTGAAACCACAGATAGGACTGAACCATACAGAGATGAGGATTTTTTTTTTCTATACATACATATCTATGATAAAGTTTAATTTATAGATTAGGCCCAGTAAGAGATTAACAAAAATAACTAATACTAAAATAGGACAATTATGACAATATACAGTACTAAAAGTTATGTGAATGTGATCTCTCTCTCTCCCTCGAAGTATTTTACTGTACTGTACCTCGGGTAATTGAACCTGCTGAAAGTGAAATCGCAAATAAGAGAGGACTACTACATTCCACTGTGTGGATAGACCACGTTTTCTTTGTGCATTCCTCTCTTGGCTGACATTTAGGTTGCTTCCATCTCTTGGCTATTGTAAATAATACTGCAGTGAACATGGGTGTACAAATACTTGTTTGAGATCCTATTTTTAATTCTTTTGGATGTATGCATACACCAAGAAGTGAAATTACTGGATCACGTGGTAATTCTATTTATAATTCTTAGAAGAACTCCCGTACTGTTTTCTAGAGCGGCAGTACCATTTTATGTTTCTGCCAACAGAGCACAAGGGTTCTAATTTCTTCATATTCTTTTCAGTGCTTGTTATTTTCTGTTTTTTTTTTTCCTTCAGTAGTGACCATCCTAATGGGTAGGAGGTGAATATCTAAATATTTTTGAGAGATTTTATATATATACCAAATTTATATATACACCAAAGTTCTAATCTTTTATCACCTTAGGCTTATCCATAAGTAATTTTATATATATGGATAATGTACACAGTTGTCTTAAGATTCCTGAGCTTAATGCAATGGTTTTAGATGAATAATTTGTTAACCTATAATAATATTAATAGTAATTATAAATATATTAGTTTAATTTATAATAGTAATGAATATATTTGATTTTGCAAAGTGTCACACATTGTTCTATGTGCTTTACATTAATTATCTTATTTCTTTAATCATCCTAATGAAGTAGGCACTTTTATCATGATTATATTATCTTCTTTTATAGATGTGGAACTTGAGGCAGGGAGAAGTAATTGCCCAAAGAACAACTGGGTCCCTGAAATCTTGAACCCAGAGCCTGTCCTCTTAACCCCTTCATTACACTGCCTTGTATATTTTAAAAGCTTTTAAAAGATTCAATGATTTTAGATTGTATTTTTCTTGAGAGAATTTTAATCCATGGGCAAAATTGTTTAAGTTATTAAAATAAAAATGAGGAATTAAGAATATGCCAAATGTTATGATTAGATAATATTCAAGGTTTTTAGAAAGCAGACAGTAAGAACTGAGTCTTAAAAATACCTAAACGTTTTGTAATTCATTTTTAGAAATCCCTTAAATGTGAAGCTTGAGAGCACAACTCTTCAGTACCACCATCATTTCCATTTCCTGGGTCAGTTCTCTGGATTTTTATCATCTGACATTCATTTCTCCAACCAATTTTTGTTTGTTAGTCTTAAACTGATCCTAAAAATCTGTCTCCACTAATGACACTTCTGTATTCTTTAATTATTTATTTTAGGAAGAAAGAGGCTTATTTCTCTCCTATTTTGATGTGAGAATAATTGTCCATTTGCATATTAAACTTTGTGACCACCAGAAGGCAGCTCAGAATCAATCCCTTTTTGTTGTTGTTGTTGTTGTTGTGTTGTTGGTCTTGGTCTCTTTTTGTTTTTCTTATGATAAATGATAGAAAGAGAAAAAATTTTTTAATCTATTTTTAACAAAAAGTTGCTGTATTATTTGGAATTAAATCTCATTTTATCTTGGTTTGAGCAGACTTAAAAAAAGGGTATCTCTGATAATACTAGAAAGAATACTATTGAGAGATTATTTATTTCAAGGACATCTTTGTTAATTTAGAATGTAGAGCTGAAAATATGAATGTACCTTTAGAATGAATCTGAATACATATCCCAAATCTACATTCTGATATCCATTTTCTTTTCAGTGCGTACTATTTACAGTTTCCATTTGAGGACAATCAGAGATAAGCACAAAAATCTTCAAAGGAAAGAATGTAGCCCAATGTGTTGTCCTCAAGTGTACCTTTTTTTTCCCCTGCTTTTGCCTCCAGAGCATCTTCACTACTCCCAAAGTTCCTCCTGCTTTTGGAAAAACCTCACTGTGCCCCAGAGCTTTCGCCTATGTTTTACGTGGAGAACAATTTCAAATTTTGTGATACTTAAAGCAAAAAGTTTTCCAACTCATTCTTCTATTTGTTCTTCTCAGTTATTATCAATTTACAAAGATTTCTTTACAAAGTTTCTGTACCTAACTTGGGGGAAACTATCTTACAGAGTCATGAGCAAGAAAGGAAATAATGGATAATAGACTGTAAAGTATTTTTGTCGTTGCAGCCTTTTGTCCATATGGTTTAGATAAGAGATGGCTAAACCAAGGCCTACGGGCCAAATCCATTTTGCTAAAGAAAGTTTTATTGGAACATGGCCACACCTATTCTAGTATAGTCTGTGGCCGCTTTTGTGCTACAGCAGCTGAGTTAAGGAGTCAGAGCAGAGACTGAATGACCTACAAAGACAAAAATATGTACAATCTGGCCCTTTCAAAAAAGCTTGCCAACCAAACCCCTGCTCTTCTGTGGAAGAGTTAGAGTTAAACAAATATCCCACAGTGGAGGAGGCATTTTTATCCTAGGTCCCTTGGACAGTCATCAAACAGGAACCCCCCCACTCTCCCTGCTAAGTTTTCCTCTACTTTTCTTTCTTACTCTTCACAGGGGGATGCGAGGCACTTATCTGAAATCCCTAACATAGAAGACAGTTCAGGTATACAGATTTTGTTTTAAGCTTTAGGTACAGACTACATGCCAGGAGCTTCCATTGTTTTCTGGGCTTTCCTCGTCCTTCTCTCAATCCACCCAGCAGCCCTATCTGAGTTCCCTGACCCTTGGGGTAATTACTGTTTTTTGAATGTTTTACCTTCTTGTATGACTGAGTCCATGGCATAGTCTTTGGTTGGTTTGTTTGCTTTTGCTTCTCACAAAGTGCCTTTTGACTCAGACATCAGTTCTTTGTCTTTTGGCTGACAAGCACAAGACCAGAAGAAATTCTCTGGCTAGCACCTCCTTATTTCTGTGCTGAGAACCATTACCTGGGCACTTCTGGAGTCCCACTTAGCTCTTTCTCCTGCATTCCTTCCCTGAATACAGTAATGATGTTGTAATTATTGCTAATATTATAATCAATACTCACTCCCTGTCAGGAACTCTGCTAAGCATGTTAAATACATGATCTTACTTAATAGCAATCCCATAATGTATCAATTATTATCCATCCACATGTCATTCATAAAGAAGGTAACTCCAAATTTAAGAGCTGTTCCAAAGTCACACGGAAAATGGTAGAACAAGGCAGCCCAATTTAACTCCAGTATGTTAGCTCGTAATCCATATGTTATACTGCCTCCTACAGCTTACCCACAGATCAATTACCATTACTTATGTCAAGAAGGAGTTCCCCAAATCAGTATTAATTTTAGAGGGTGCAGATGTTTGTTGAATATATGAACTTGATCTTAAAAGCAAACTCTAATTCCATTTTTTCTTCTCTGACAAACTTTGGGCACATTGATAGCATCCAAGAACAGAAGCACTTAGGGATGGTATAAGAAAGGGTTATACTTGTTTAAGGTAGAAGGGAAATCTCAAGAAGTAAAATTTCTATTTAAGGATCAACTGCTTTTATCATATAGGGTATCATCCAAATGCCTCTAACTGGTCATATGGACTTGTACCAGTCTGCAAAAGTCACCGTAAAATGTACACATTGAAACTGTTTCTATCCAATGATAGTGAATGCATTAGATGTCATTAGCATTGTTTTCTTTTCCAAGAATATTTTATTAACAAGCCTTTTGTTGTTGTTGCATGTTTTGAAAGACAGATAAGCAGACTGCCTTGCATCAAGGTTGTTTAAAATTCACAGGTAGAAGAATAACATGTAAAAATTGATGCTGGATAGAGAGCACAGCAAATTTGGAGGTTATAGTCATCTCAGATATTATATATTTCTTGTGGCAGTGGTCACCTTTGAGCTCTTCTATAAGGACTTCTGTGACATGATCTGTGTACTATAAGAGCTTAAAAAATAAGAAGAGACTGTACACATCATGTAGGATATGCATTTTACACTGTAAAAAACAGTTGCCTATTACAAGAAGACATGATTATATCAGAACTAAAAACATTGAATTTCTTTAGTCCTTGGATGAGAGACATTTATATTCTCCATCATTTTCACCAATGCATTTTTATTATAAACTTACCAGTCCTTTTTAAATGTATTTCAGAACACACCCTCATGATTATGGATTACTTTTTCTTTTCCCATCAGAAACAAGAACAATATTTTGGGATTGTTAAAATGCATTGTGTACAACCTGACACCTGTTGCTTTGGTGATATGCTCTGTTTGGTTTCTGTGGAATTAAACCGGCCACCAACCATACTGGTACAGAGACAAGTTGAGGGATTTCTTTTTGAGGTGTTGAGAGATTCCGTTCTCTAAAAGCAACCCTATCCTATCCCACAGCTGCCCTTACACCATAAGTCTGACAACAGCAAAAGACAATGCCAAGATCCACCCTGAACCTATCACTCTCAGGCTCCTATGTCAGGCATCAAAATTTCCTTTCTGACAGGCAACAATAGCAACAGCAACAGCTACACAAAGTGCTCTTTCAGAAGATGGAATTTTCATTTTTATTTCTATTCTAAACAACATTCAGTTAATTACTTTTAAAAGATTAGAGTTAGGCAGCATTGCCGCATATTTACGAGCACAGACTGGATCCAGATTGCCTGGGTTCAAATCCTGGCTCTAGCGCTTGTTAGCTATATGATTCTGGGTATGTTACTTTATTCTCTCTCTGCCTTAAATCTCTAATCACAAAATGGGAGTTCATAATGTAAACCACATCAAAGAGTACCTGTGAGTCTTAGTGTTTGTTATTCTCCTGTTCTTAGGTATTGATATCTAAGTTTTTTGTGGATGCATTTAAAGGCCATTGAACTGCATGTTGGGCTATCTCAGTTTTAGTCTCATTTCTGCAGTTAACTAGCCCATATTCTTATAAAGAGGGTGGAGCAATCATAGGTTCTAGTGATAATAGATAAGTCATTACATATTTACCCCTTTTATGGTCTTCTATATAAAACAAGGGGGCTGAAACAACTGGAATTTAGAATCTCTTTGAAATCAAATATCCTATAAGTCTGTGTTGTTTTATGCCAAATAATATACTACTGGTGGATTGCTAACACTTTTATTCCAAATTTTTAATGAATAATTTGAAGCTAAACACTAAAATGAGGGAATGAATAACAGACTCATTAAAAATTAAGTTGACAAATGAGTGTTTCCTATGGGTCATTGACTTGACCTGACACTCTCTTGGACACAGGGGATTCTGAAAGGAGTAAGGCACTGCCCTCAAAGAATATACAGTTGGGACAGGAAGGGGGCAATTCCACAGACACATATAATAAAGTGTGTTAAGTGCTAAGAGAGGGACTCACCTGAAAGGTAAGTACGGGATAAACTAGTTACATCCATGAAGACCCCTAACTCAGTCTTGGGAGCCCTGGGATCATCTCACTGAAGAAATGATAGAAGCAGCACATAGAGAGGAGCAGTAGGAAAGGATGCTGCTTTCTAGGAATTTCAGGTAATGCCATGTGGGTTTCATCCAAGGGGGTGAGCTTGAGATTGGGTAGAAGTCGACCTGGGACTCTGGCAAGAGATAAGGCTGGGATAAGATTTTTGAAGAGCTTTGCAAATGCTTTGCCCTGTGTTCTAATCAGATCATACCCAGCGATAGGCACTGTGTGTGCTCCAAGGTAGACACAGGAAGTGTTCATGAGGAGATGTGGTTGATGCCTCACAAACTCACTTCTTAGACATTTTGGTACGTTTAAGAATGGCTATCTTCCTTTCCTTCTCAATATCTATAAAACATAGCTAAATGCTCTCCCTAGAAGTGTTGCAAGGACAAAATCTTCTTTCAGGGTTTCTGAGTGAATGGCATATTCATTTTCACATCCTTGTATAAATCTGAGGAAGGTGGTTTTATTTTATATTTGCAAACTGGAGATTAAAGCCTTAGAATTCAAGGTAAATAACAATAAATGGGATCTTAAGACAGTTCTCTCCTTTTTCCTCAGAAAAGGGACCAAAACTGTATGTATATGATCTTAATACCTTCATTTAATATAATTCTTACAAAGTTATAAAGCAGATATGATTATTCCTCTTTTGTAATTTAGCAAACTGAGGGTAACAAAGGCAACTAGTTCAAGTTCACACAGCCAATAACATGGTAGAGATGGAACTTGAACCTAGGTTTGCATTTTCTTTTCTTTTCTTTTCTTTTGTCTTTTCTTTTCTCTTCTCTTCTCTTCTCTTCTCTTCTCTTCTCTTCTTTCTTCTTTTCCTTTCTTTTTTGGAGACAGTCTTGCTCTGTTGCCCAGGCTGGTGTGCAGTGGCACGATTTCAGGTCACTCCAACCTCTGCCTTCTGGGTTCAAGCGATTCTCCTGCCTCAGCCTCCTGAGTAGCTGGGATTACAGGCATGCACAACCATGCCTGGCTATTTTTTTTTTTTTTTTTTTGTATTTTTAGTAGAGATGGGGTTTCACCATGTTGGCCAGGCTGGTTTCGAACTCCTGACCTCAGGTGATCCACCTGCCTCGGCCTTCCAAAGTGCTGGGATTACAGAGTGAGCCACAGCGCCTGGCCTTTCTTTCTTTTCTCCTCCCCTCCTATCACACATTCCTCCTCAGACATTTTTCTCAACTATATGCAAAGTAATATGCTAAAGATGGACATAGAACGGACATACAAAAATTTTGTCCTAAAATGAACATGCACAATGCCTAGTGTTTAGTTGATAGTTGTAGAATTAAAGTGATAAAGGAATGCCCATGTTTACAAATTTAGGGGAACCTGAGGGAAGATTTAGTTTGTTTTAAACTGGAAAAAAATCAAGGCTAAGTAATTTGTACTCATTTTATAGCATTTTTAAAAGCTAACCATTTTTCATTCAATACAGTGGAGGAATAGAATCTTATTGTTAGAAATTTTGCACGGGGAGGTGGCCAGTACTGGCACAGACTGCAGCCTTGGTGACTCTCCCAAACACAGGACACTGTAGGATGAAACCAGAGTGTGTGATCTCCAGTCACTAGACATTGCTGAGGATTTAAAAGCCTGCCTGCTTGTGAATATCCTTCCAGTCTTTTTTCCTTAAGGGTAAAGCATCATCCATTCCTATTTGGAAGTGAGGCTTAAGTTTCACCTTGAAAATGCAGCAATTTGTGCCGCTATGCTATATGCCTCTTATATACTACATTTATGATTGTCAGAATTTAATCCTATAGAATGCTAAAGAATCAACTGGCAAAAGATCTTGTCTATACCCTCCTCTCCCCCACCTCATTTTTTATGGGGTAGAGAGACAGTGCAGAGGCAAAGAGCATGAGACTTGTGCACACTCCTGTGTATGAAATTGCGTTGATAAGAGCCAGCTCTAACTATTAACCTGATGTGACGCTCCTCTCCTCTGACTTCAGTATGCCACAACCTCACCTGGCAGGTGGTCTCGGGTCCCATTAGTAGAGTGATAGTACCCATTCCTTATAGTATTTTTGGAAATCCTCTTTTAGAGCCTGAGACAGAGTCTCACAACGGCTTCAGTGATGGCAAATCATTGACCTTTAAGGGTAGACTTAAAATTTAGTAATGAACAAAAATCATCTGGCTTCATGTCAAAATGCAAAGGGCAATATGTTTGGGTGAAAATGAGGTATAATATAGGGCCTCCCAAGCCCTGTTTATACCTTGTAAAGTGGCTCTGGTGGCAGTTCTAAAGGAAGCACCGAAAAGTATTTGGTGGAATCCCTTGAGAACAGATGTAGTGTTCCTACACAACTTATTTAAAGTCGAACTGTGGACACCTTCTTTGAAAAACAAATAACTCCCTTAACTTACGTGTGCATTGATGTAATTATGACTTTTTAAAAGTTACAGATATAGAATAAATTACTATTCTATAATATGAATCTCAGCTATAGATAGTATTATTTTCTCTTTCAGGTGGAAAAGAGCACAGAATAGCTAGAAACAAAGCATTGAAAATAAGAAAGAAAACCAAAGAAAAAAAGGAAAGTTAGATCACTGTAAAAATGGAAAAACCTTTGCCAGTATACAATAAAGACAGAGGTTTCTTTCTTTCTTTCTTGTTTATGTTTTAGGGCCTTTAAAACAAAAATACTACAGATTATTGCCTGCATGATTTCAATGCTCTGTAATTGTGTACTGAGGCAAATCCCATTATTTTTAAATCACTTAATGTTGAAAAACAATTGGATAAACCCCACTTGGAGTGCCCTGTGGGTCATTGCAAGCTATTTGGTTCGGTTAATAAAACTGAAACAATTGGGAGAAATATACAGATGCTTTCAAATCAGCTTTACAATTATGATGTCTATATGTATGAAAAAGAGGACAAGTCTTAGGAACTACATAAATCCAAATGCATCATTACCATGTGGGAGTGATGTGATTCAGGAATAAAGATTTGACATATATTTTTATTTTGAGATGCCATGCTAATTTACATCATTCAGCCCTTTCACTGCCAAACTGTAAAAGTCCATTAAGTGACTGAAAGGAATATACAAATTATCCACTGGCACTCCAGGCTGGAGTTTTACATACACCCTGTTATTCTATCCGCCAGCTAGCTGCAAGATTCTATTAAGCAGTAAGTGAGAAAATTATATTGCCTGCAAACTAATTGCACAAAAGACTCTGAAATAAGTAATCAGAGCCCGGGACTTTCTGAAAAGCTGCCAGGAGATATTATAAATTGCTCTATCATTCTTGTCAGCCTGGTTTAAAAACTCAGAGCTTCCATGTTGATTTGGTTCCCTCTGCAGCAGAGCACACTTCCCTAGCTATTGACAAAACTGGGAAAATTCCAGTTGTGTCATCAGTAGCTTCCCAATTCAGTCCCTGGTGCCATCTAACAAATGTGTCCCAGAAAATAGCAAGCTATAATCCAAGAAAACTCCGTGTCTGAAATGAAAATCCTATGCTGTAAACAATAACTTCTGCATCCTCCTGAGTGAATATCCAGTGTTCACATTCCAGGTGCCCATAGTTGCTATTGGAAATATTTTCGTCTAGTTTCCACTTTTAGAGAATGGAAGGAAAACAAGTGCCCCATAGAGATCATATGGTCTACTGGGAGTCATGTCTTTGAACCATTACCAAAATAGATGTAACATTGTTACCCAGGTGCTTGGAGCAGCACATTTTTAGGATAAAATGCTTTCTTTATTGAATAGAAAAATCACCAGGGAAGGTTTTTCAAGGGCACAATCTCTGTAGACTCTAACATGGATCAAAGACTTTGTTGGGTGGGTGATCATAGCCAACAACAATGAACTATGTAACTCAATGGGAGGGCTTGGAAATTAGAGAGGTTTTCCTCCAGCAAATAAAGCAAATAAGTTATTTAGAATGACGTTGACTGGTTTTCCAAGATATAAACCAGAGTCCCTTAGTGAAATCAAGGTTATTATCTGTATGTGTCAAGGCAACTTTATTGAAAGAAAATATTTGTGAAAGAGACCACGTTTATCAGAAACAATTTCTATGCACTTCAGCTGAAAATATATCATTTGTGAAGATGCTAGGACTACTGATTTCCATCCATTCATGGTGAAATTTTTAAACATATTTTGTATTTGCTGTCACTCTGGAAGGAGTCCTTTACCCCAATGTAGTCATTTCTTTATTTTTCATGGCATAGTTCAAGCATTTGCTCCTATGTGAAGAATTTGCTGACCTTCCTAAGCATAATCCCTGTGTTTGTGGGAATGTATGTGCTTACCAGTATGCCAGTACTGCATCCTGAACCATGACACCACCCACTAAAATGTAATGTTTGTTTACACGTCTTGTCTCCTCTCAGTGGACTCCTTAATATCAGGAACCACCTCTCTATCCCAAACCAGCCATAATACAAAACTCCTGGCTCATCGATTAGCACTGAGGATTCAACAAGGAATAACACAGAGGTTCTACTTCAAGACTTCATTCTAACACACTAGGAAAACCTCTCCTGCTTTTACATTTCTCCTTATCATTGAAGAATTATGGAATGTAATGGATAGAAAGGAGACCAAAGTCCTTTAAATGTGATATAAAACTCTCATATCATTATTTGACAGATTCCCTCTGCCTTTTGAAGAGATTTAAAATCTTTACATAATTATTCCTAGATGAGTCATTCATAGATTTAGCTACTATTATTGAATCAATCCTAAATATTTTCTCCAATGTAGCTCCAATTATAAAGTAAGATAAAAATTATGTAACTCATTTAGCACCATCTATCTGTATTATTTTGTTTTCCTTTGATTCTTATCCTATTCATATCAGTATGGATTTTTATTTCCTGTATAATATAATTTCCTTTATGATTTCCTCTTTTATTCACACTTTACTCCTCAGAAGCTTTTGTATTTTTTTTTTGCATAATCTTTCCCCTTTTGCCACACTTTTTTTCCATTTTTGTCAAAGCTACTGTTGACGATTTTGAAAAATTAACTCGACTTTTTTTTTTCTTTTTTTTTTGAAACAGAGTTTCGCTCTTGTTGCCCAGGCTGGAGTGCAATGGCATGATCTCAGCTCACTGCAACCTCCTTCTCCTGGGTTCAAGCAATTCTCCTGCCTCAGCCTCCCACGCAGCTGGGATTACAGGCGTGCACCACCACACCTGGCTAATTTTGTATTTTTAGTAGAGATGGGGTTTCACCATGTTGGTCAGACTCATCTTGAACTTCTGACCTCAAGTGAGCCACCCTCCTCAGCCTCCCAAAGTGCTGGATTACAGGTGTGAGCCATCGTGCCTGGCTTTTTCTTCTATTTTTTAAATTATTTGTGGAATGATTTTCCTACTGTTTTTAACATTGCTTCCTAATGGGATATGCAGCTCACTTGATCCTGTGACACTGCATTATAACACCATAATTGATGTTCATAATAATGACCCTGAGATAAGAAAATTCTAAGCTATTATAAGTATATTCTTTCACTTATATATTACTTTTTGGTGGATTTTTTTGTTTTTTGGGGGTGGGGATGAAGTCTTGCTCTGTTGCCCAGGCTGGAGTGCAGTGGCATGATCTTGGCTCACTGAAACCTCCGCCGTCTGGGTTCAAGCAATTCTCCCACCTCGAGCTTCCAAGAGGCTGGGACTAAAGGTGCACACCACCATGCCTGGCTTCTTTTTCTATTTTTTTTTTTTTTTTTTGGTAGAGATGGGGTTTTGCCATGTTAGCCAAGCTGGTCTTGAACTCCTGACCTCAAGTGATTCGCCTGCCTCGGCCTCCCAAAGTGTTGGAATTACAGGCGTGAGCCACTGCACCTGGCTTGGATGGTTTTTATACTGCATTAGAAATGTCCATTGTCCTCTAGTGTCTTACCGTCCAGTGGGTAATATGTGTATGAAAGGTATAACAAAATATTATCTGTCTGGATATGATGAGATTACCTGAAAAAATACGAAAACCAAGAAATCATTTTCTGCTGGGATAGTCAGAGAAGTTTTCCTGAAAGATTGGAATGGAGTTGGAGTTGAACAAGGAGGCTTGGAAATAATTTTAAGAAGAAAAAGTGACAAAGATAGATAATTCTCAGAGGAAAGTCTGAAGGACACTTAGCAAAAAATGAATAAATCAAATTGGCTGCCTCAAAAAGTTCATGTCAGGTAATAATAGCAATATTGCTGGAAAAGTAAATGAAAGGCTGGGAGAGGACCCTGTTTGTAAGCCTTATAGTTTATATTTCATTCAAGAAGGCAAATAATTCTATTGATTTTTTTAAAATCAGCATAATGACGTGATCAAAGCAGTCCTAGGGAAAGGAAGATGACAGAGGTATGCCACATGGATTAGAGTGGGTCAGGACCGAGGCAAAAATCCCAGGGAGGGGATAACTGCCATAGTCCAGGTGTGAGCTCACACATGCCTGATGTGCATTCTTGTCAGAAGTTTGTTGATGTGAAGGATGGGGATACAGTTTTCAAAGAGGAAGTGGAACAGGTTTTAAAAGAATGATGATTATGTTTGTGGCAGTGGATCATCCTGGTAGAAGTTTTTAGCACTGGGTTAAAGGTGCATAGGACTAGCACTCATGCCTTGATAAGGGAAGTGATGAAAGTGTTACTTCATACTGACTTTTCAGGCAGAAAAAAGGAAAAGAATGCTGTTTGGCAAACTTTTTTTTTTTTCTTTCTTTCTGATCCTTTTAAGCAGTCACTGTTCAGTCCTTCCTAAGACAGCAAAGGCCTGTTTCTTTTTAAGTAAGTATAGGGGGAGCCGAACAGGGTGGAAGGATCTAGTAGTGGAATACTAATTAACCCTTAGAAAATTACTAGCAACACTCTTTTGATGCAAAATAAATATTCAGAGATGGTTGAAGAAACTCTGCAGTGAAGAGTGGTTCATCTAAAGTTCAGATTATAAATCCTTTTATTCTTAGCTGTGACCGGCCCACCCTGATTTCTTTGACTTATCCTTGGTTTTCTAAGAGTATAGCATCAGTAATATCTCCAAGGAAGGTGATGGTATATACTTCTGTTGATGCAATTAATAATACTCTTATTATTTAACCTCCTGTTAAAAAGTAGTTGCTTTTATTATTATAAATGCCCTGAATTAGAATGCTAATTTAGGCAATTTTGATAGGCTATCTCAAATTATAATGTGTTTTTTTCAAGTCATGCATACTTAACCAGTTTTCAGTAGTTATAAGTGGTTAGGTATTACTTCCTGTTGAATTAGCAGTTGCTGAGTAGATGAGTCTTTGTGCTACCCTGCAATCCACTAATGTGATATTTAATGAGGAGACATCAGTCTGAAGAAAGGTAGTCAATATAAATCAGTGTTTACAAAGTGTGATTAACTCTGAAATATTTCATCAATGCTGTGGTCCCAGGCAGACTCTATGCTAATTACTAGAATCTGCGCATGTTTCAGGGGACTTGGACGGACCCCGAGTATTGCAAACACGGAGCAGCAAAATTGCAATTATGCTCGGACTGTCTCTGATGACAATTTATGCATTTGGTGTGATGACCTCCCCCTTCCCAAGAGGGCAATAAACAGAATGCATTTTCATTAAGATACTAATGCACTTAATCACAAGGGGAAAGGGTTAGGAAGTAACCAAAGACCTTCAAGCACTATGTGACAGAGCTGATTGGGGAGAAAAGCTTTATTTTAAAGGCAGCTTCTTTACAAAGCTGTAGGCAGCCCCAGAGCACATCCCACACACTGCCATTGGTACTAATTGAAAAAAAAAATTTAGTTTGGATCTTCTTCTGGTTTCTTAGTTGCCATTTTAAATATGTAGGTACTACCATAAATGATACAAAGTCTAATATTAAAAATATGTAATTTCATAGCAGTTTCTTCTTTGTTCTAACATCAGGGAACTTCAGTGTTTGGAATTAATTATGCAAATTATGTAACACACATCATGATGATGATGATAATGATGATGACCATCATCTTCATTATCATCACCATCATCAGTAAGCATTTACCAAGTGCAGAATTGTGCTGTAAGGCTCTGGTAAGTGCTAAAGCAACAACTATGTAATTTCGGTCCCTACCCTCTAGGAGCCTACTATAACATGCCATATTTGTTCACATATCATTTTCCACAGTGAAGTTTATATTGTTCAGTGTCAGAAAGACAATAAGCCTGATACACCAAAGTATTAGGAACCAGAATAAATCCAGGATTGACAATCTAATAATCTGGTTTTGATATTTGTGTTTTCATGAACATAATCTATTTTGAAATTTCTTTTGGATCATAAGACTCTGGAGGACTCTTATTTTGCATGGGTGGACTCAGCATAATGTTTTGAAGGCTAATTTTAAACTTCGTCTTTTGAAGCATTTCACCATGTTTGTTCTCCTTGTCCCACATATCTTTTGTGATTATAGCAGAGCATCCAGCTTGATGATATTTATGACATTTCTCTTGAGTCTCATGTGACATTTTTTGGGGTGGGAGAGTAAGAATAATAGAGTTGACATTGCCTTTGGGAAGCTAATGTTTCCTGGATCTTGCAAATCTGACAACTTTTCTTCAAACTTGTGTTTTAGGCAATATAGAATACAGCTGCCCTGCCACGAACGAATGTGAAATTACAAAGCGCAGACGTAAATCCTGCCAGGCTTGCCGCTTCATGAAGTGTTTAAAAGTGGGCATGCTGAAAGAAGGTAAGGCTCTTTGCTAATGCCCCTGAGCTTTCAATTTTGGTGTGGGAATGGGAGGCAAAAATTCCACCAGTTTTAGAGAAACCAGAAAAAGATGAGGTAACAGTAAGTACCCTGACTCTGATGGCAGAATACTCCTTTATACCTGGACTTTCTGATAACTTATGGCTAACCACTTCATATTGACAGGAAGGGACAAGGTAGGAGGATCTGATGTACAGCGAAACACACCAGGTATGCTTGACCGCAGTGCTTTTATCTTCTTTACAATTTGCAGAAAGCAAAGGATGAAGACAAACCAAGAGGCTACTGTCATTGAATTTTTGGTTTTCTTCTCATTACTAGGTTTGCAGAGAGATTTTTTTTTTTAATTAATCTTGGGTTTAACGCATTCTTTATTCTTTCCCACCCTTATCTTTTAGACTTTATTTTCTATTACAAAGAGCTTAAAATATGATATTAAAATTGCTTTCTATTTGCTTTCAGTTGGGGATAACAACAACAAACATAACATAGCAACAGTGACATGTGTTCTGTGCTAAACAAATTGCTTAAGCTCACACAGTTTATAATTGGTGGAGCCAGGAACTGAACCCACTGATTCTAGATGCCACTCAACTATTCCACACGTCAAAGGTCCTGAAATATTTGTATATTTCATCATTTCTAGTGAAACTCACATGTTAGCTTGGAGATGGATAAAAAGTTTTCTTTACTTTGTGAGGCCTGTGATTCAGTTTTTGTTCTGTAATGCATTGCTTTACTTGTGTGCGTGTTTGTAAATGTGCATTTTACATACTGCATTTAGAATTTTCTGTTTCCTTTTCTTCAGAAAATTCACCAGAGTTTGAAATAAACACAGTTTTATAAAGTAACACAATGAAAAGGTGGTAATTAATGTTTGACAGAAAATTAGATTCATTAAATATTTAAATGTATAACTTCTGTTGCATCATAGAACTATGCTTTGTTTCTGGGGCTTGTCCTATTATTATATTTTGTTCTCACTGGAGATCCCCTATTTTTTAACTCTTAAATCCAAATAGGCTCACATATTAATTCACCAAGAGTGAATCAGAGTGTCAATGAGTGTGTGCCACCACGCTGTGTCATAATTTTTCCCGGTTTGTTCTTCTTTCAAGATTTTTACTGTGAACAATATTATAGGAAAATGAATAGATCAGATTATGTTTGGTTATATGGAATTCACATCGTATTTCTCTGACTTTCACTTATCAAATAGGAACAAAGAAGACCTCTCAAATTCTTCTAGTCTTCAACTTTGCTCTTCCCTTGAGAAAGAGCTGTAAACAAAGAAGTGTGTAATGTTATAATAAAGTTTTATAAAAAGATGACCAAGATACATTACTAAGTAAATATATAAGAACAAGTTTTTAATAGTATGATTCATTATATATGTATGTGTGTGTATGTATGAGAGTGTGTGTGTGTATACGTATATATATGTGTATAGAGTGAGGTGGAAAGGAGAATGGACGGCAGACGTCATATACACTGTGATGGATATACACATGTGTATACATGGAGAAGTGGAAGGAAGGAAGGATACCTAAAGACTGGTGACAGTGTCACATTGGTGAATGAAAATGAGGATGGGGGTACTTTTTATGGTATAGCCTTTGGCCCTTTTAGGATTTTTCAGAGTTACCATGTTTTACCTTAGTAATCCATTTGCTGAATATGTACTAAGGTCTTCCCATGTTCCAGGCACTATTCCAGGCTCCAGTGATACAACAGTGAACAAGACAGATAAGGTGGTTCTTGCTAGAGAAAACTTATGTGAAATTGCCAGAAGGACAATTTTGATAAAGGAAAACATATAATTAAGACAACAACCACCCAACCCACATGACAGAGTTTTTCTCTCAGCTAAGATGATGGTGGTAGCTTACGTTTGTGAAGCGGAGCTCTTTATCTTAGCCATTGCCTTAACCCCTATAGCAGAGTAACAAACAAAAACATATTTCTGAAAGTTAATGATCAGTGATTGACAGTCAATTTCTGGCCTTAATTATATTTATGTTGCCACTTAGTTTCGTTGTAGAGACTCAAACTAAACTTATGCTCATTCAAAGAGAATTAAGAATGATTTCAAATCCTTGAAAGCTGAGGAATCATTATTTTTCAAAAGCAAATCCATTTTTTAAAAAGTTCTAAAATTAATACAACAATGAACACTTGTATTGATGTGGTAGTGATCTATATTTAGGTTTTATTTTGAAAAACTGAATTACATGGAGACACTTCTCGAATTCTAGGAATATATAATTTTTTTATTAGCTCGATTTAGTGCTGTAATTTACATACCATTTGCTTTTCCAGGTTTAAAGAAGATATTTTTCCTTAAATATTTTTTCCATTGTGATTTCTAGCAGGAACAATCCTGAAGGGCGGTAAGAGTGAATGAAGAGGTGTGAACTGTGTTTAATCAAACATTGTTGGTGAAAGTGAATGGGACAGTGCTTATCTATAATTCACACCTCTTCAGTTGCTGTTATCAAGCAAGTATCTGTTTTCTAGGGAATTGCTGCTGTTGCTGATATACTCAAATAATAATTTATTTTCCTTTACTTCTTAATGCCCACTTTGATGGCAAAATATCAGTTCTTTAACCACCTCCCCCCACCTCCCACAACCACCAAATCGAAAGGATGGGATGGTTATGAGTAAATATGGAATATTCTTTTTCTATTATACTTTAAAAATGCAGTGAAATATTGCATTGTACCCTGCATCTAAATGCACAATTATGTTTGGCCATCTCCTTGGCTCAAGACTTGCTTTCGAAGCCTGGAGAGAATGATACTGTCTTAAATGTATCTTTATGGATGGAGAGGGATTTCAGTCCCATGAAGTATGTCAGAGATCATGATGTAGTAAATCTATTCAAATGTAAACCTGTTCAATTCAATTACCAGTCCGTAATAAAATTTGCTGCTACAACCCCCGTGTTGACCACAGCAGTCCATACAGGCTGATGGCACAGCAGGTCTGGAAATTGACAGACAAAATCTATTTAAACAAAAAACAACATTAGTTCTAGAATCTGAAATGAAATCAGATTTCAACAGCTTTGATGGGAACTTTCTCTCCTTTAACAGGTATTTTTATTCAACTGGCCAAATCCATTGTAGATAAAGTGTTGCCTGAAGGAAATGAGATTTTCATTAAAAGGGTAGTTGATAGAAAAATGAAAATTACACTGTTTTAAAAATAATAATCGTTAGCTTTATTGACTGGCATTTCTATTAATCATGGCATCTCACTTTGAGAAGATATCTGAGCGTTGGTGGGAGTGTGAAGGAGAAAGTGATGGCTTAGTAGGTAAACAATTCCAGTTTCATCACATTGTACATAATTAAAATTCTTATAAGATATGCTTTCTCATTAGCAAGCAATGGAATTATACTTGAATACACTACATTTGATTTTAATGTTAGAATTTCTCAAAAAAATTGTTATCAGTTGAAGAAAAGGAAAACGTGTTGTCTTAGAGAAAGCAACAAAATGCTACACTCAACAAAACTTTGAGAAGTACAGTAAAACAAATGATAATTTGTTGAAATCCAAGTGGTGGCACCATTCCGCATCCTGAAAAAATCCTCTTTGTCTTTCTCTCTGCTCTACTTAGCTGGTAAGTGTCACAAATGATGGGCCAGCATTATTTTTTTGTCATTATACCATACTGTATGTCAGAGAAAGCCCATCTATTACATGATATCTGGTCTCAACATTCCCTTTTCATTTTTTTCAGGTATTGCTTATTTGAAGGAAAATAACAAGAACTAATCAAGGTGCACCTATAAATCTGGTCAAGATTTATTTTTATTTTGATCTCTCTCCTTGGTTATTTAAAGGCTATTGCAGGACATACTAGCTCAGTTTGCTCTCTGTCAGTAGCAAACAGAGACATTTTATGAAAGCAATAATCATTTTATTTAGGTATGGAATTCACTGATCAAAGGATTAAAGGGTGTTTTGATATTTATTGGCATGATGGCTTTCACCTTGGCAACTCAAATATTTTTCTGTTACTCTTGCAGGTGAGCAAAAGACTCACATTCATGCACATTATATTCTTTAGCCAGGCCAGCCTGCATGCCAAAGTGTAGATGAAACGAGGCAACTTAGAGGACCAGTTTTGTTATTTCATGCCAAAAAATTGTGCTCTTTCCTTTGCCTTAAAAAGATGCTACTTAACTTTTCTAATCTCCTGTTTTGTCATCTGTAAAATGATGGTACCACTAATAGTATTTGCAAACAACATGTTGTAAATAGCTGATGAGATACTGCAGGTTGAGAGCTTAGCATACCATGTGGCCTAGTGTAAGGAACAGGTCAACATTAGCTACTGTGGCCAGAGACAGTAAGGTTCAAGTTTTGGGACCAGGTGGCTTATAGATTTAAGCCCTGGTTCTACCACCTCTGAGACTCGGAGCAAGTTAAAGAACTTCTCTAAGACTCACTCACTTTAGCCTATTTATTTATAACTATGAGACTGAAGGTGGATCTTACTTTGTGAGGTTTTTGTGAAGACCAAGAGATTTAATGTAGATACAGGGTCTAGTACATGCTTAGCAGGAGACACTATGAGCTTGACTTGCTAGACCAAGCCAAGGTCATGTAATTTGTTATCCTTTGGCAATGTCAATGGCCTTAGGGGTGCTTTCCAAACTTTTTATAGAAGCACATCAATAAGTGAAAATTTGCTCAGAAATTTCATGAGGAAATTTAGTCTTTAATATCTGACCTTAGGTCAAATGAAGAGAGACAACAGTATAAAAAGGAAAAAAGGGGCTTTAACCCAAGCAGAGGTTTTCACTAACAACATTCGAGGTGAAGAAAGATTTAAAATTACTGGTTTAGCTTCAGAAAGGAGAACTTACTCCTTTGTCTTGAAAGGAAAAGGAAGAGGAGGAAGAAGAGAAAGCAGAGAGGGAGGAGAAAGCTAATGTCCCACCAAAGAAAATGGACAAGTGGCACACATTTTAAAATGAGCAAGGAGAATTGTAAGAATCCTATTAACTTCATAAGTAAATTTTTGTGGGCTTTTTTTTGTTTGTTTGTTTTTGTTTTTTTGAGAAGGGGTCTGGCTCTGTCCCCTAGGCTAGAGTGCAGTGGCATGATCTTGGCTCACTGCAGCCTTGACCTCTGGGGCTCAAGTGATCCTCTTGTCTCAGCTTCCTGAGTAGCTGGGACTACAGGCGCATGCCACCATGCTACTTTTATTTTAATTTTTTCTGTAGAAATGGCATCTCACTATGTTGCTCAGGCTGTTCTCAAACACCTGGCCTCAAGTGATCCTCCAGTTTCGGGCTCCCAAAGGACTAGGATTATAGGCATGAACCACTGCGCCTGGGCCTATGCTTTAGTTTTTAATTTTGATTTCTTGACTACCTAATACTGTGATGTGATTTGGAGCAAGTCCATTCATGTCTAAGAGTCTCCATTCCTGTATCTGCAGGGGACCAGTTAGACTATATTCTTTCTTACCCCTTCAAATCTGAAAGTATATATATTTTATTAAAAAATGATATAATGCCTATAGAAACATTATTCCAATATATGACACCAAGAGACTTATAATTACAATGATGATGATGATGATGTTGATGACTATATCAATGAAGTTGGAACTACCATAGGAGCTCTGGTTTGACAGATATGGATAATGAGATGTGCTATTTGTGAATTTTGTCTTAACTGAAAATTCTTCTGATGCTTTTCGTCTTCCTAGGGGAGCAAGAAATATGTTATTTTTTTCAAAGTTAACAGACGTGAGAGTTGAAGGCACAGTAGAGCAATTAATAGGTATTTAAATAAGTAGGAACTGAAGTATTGATTGTGTATTTTTGCCTGTGTGTGAAAAACTTTTGCTCTTTATTTCCTCACATTTCCTCCCAGCTCTTGTCAATATATTGAAGTGCAGTCAGTACGGTTTTATTTCTGTGGGCATCTGAAATCTCAACACAGATTGCTGTGATTGCTAACAGTCAGATTTTATTTGAAGTTTGTTACTTTTTAAATAAAAATATTGATAGCAGTAGGAAAGGAGAACAGCAGGCTTATATAATTTTAAATGGCTTCTAAATATTTCCTCTGGAGGAAACAATAAGTTATTAAAACAAGCAAAACAAATCAGATAGTTATGTGTTTTATTGATACCCATTTTTGATTTGATCTCTTTAAAGTATCTTTCAGCCAGGCGCAGTGGCTCATGCTGGTAATCCCAGCACTTTGGGAGGCCGAGGTGAGAGCGTTACTTGAGCACAGGAGTTTGAGACCAGCCTGGGCAATGTGATGAAACCCTGATTTCTACCAAAAAATAAAAATAAAAAGTAAAAAATTAACAAGGTATGGTGGTGCACACCTGTAGTCTCAGCTACTCCAGAGGCTGAGGTGGGAGGATGGCTTGAGCCTGGGAAGAGGAAGTTGCAATGAGTGGAGATCGCACCACTGCACTCCAGCCTGGGTGACAGAGTGAGATTCTGTCTCAGGAAAAAAAAAAAAAAAAAAAAAAAGAAAGAAAGACAAAAAGCATAAAGTATCTTTTAATTACAGAGGTGCTCAGTGTTATGTATGAATATTTCCTCTACTTTGTAGAAGTCTAGAAAATACACACAGTATGAGGATTCCAGGTAGGCAGTGCAAACAATATAGTAGAATTGTGAATGCCCACATTCCAGATGAAGTAAAAGCAGAGGTTAAGAATTGGCATTTGGAATAAGTCACCATTTGTGGTGAGACAATACATGGTATTAAGCTTTAATTATCATGTTAAGACCCCACCCAGTGTAGAAAAGTGGGACCCTGGGTGTCAGATTCTCATTAGTCAGATAAGGAACCCAAGGTCAGAGAGTTTTAGTGACTTGCCCACGGTCCCACTGCAGATAAAGTGGAAATGGGATTAAAAGCCAAGTATGTCATATGCCTAGGACCACCCTGTATCTATGCCGAGCTGTGTGGCAGCCTTGGCCAAATAAGAGGTCTTTCCTGCTCCATGCTTGGGTTGATTGCCTGCATCTGTTGGTAGTCCAAGAGTGACCTGAACTACTTATTTGGTGGGTGGACAAAATGGGAAAAAGTCCTGGAAATCCCAATAAGCAGGGGAGTTTATGAGTCTAACAAGGGGTTTTGAGCTTGAGGTATATAAATAAATGACATTATTTAGGAGGTGACTTTTCCTTAGGGTTCTGTTCTGAGGGAACCAGCCTTCTTACCTAAAGTTTGATGGGACTGCTGAAGTCAGAGATAATGATGGGGATTGGTCCAGGAAAAGTCTTTCTGGGATAACTGAGCAGGCTAGAGTATTGGACTGATTGTGAGTTAGAGAAGGCAATGTACATCAGGAGTCGTGAAGGTCAAATGGTAAGGTTGAGGATGCTGTATCTCAAAAGGGTCATGCCATTTTTGCCCAGCTTAAATCCTTTAGCTTGACAAATTATTTTAAATCCATCCAGAATTGCCAGTCTCTATGGAATTAAAGGTCTTCATCTTTTGCTCTGACTCATAGATTAATAGCACTGACCTAGTGTTTAGGAAATCCTTGGGTGGAAGAAATGGTAAGAGTATGGAGATCCTCTTCTTTTACATTAGGGAATTAGTTGTCCAGATGCTCTCTTTACTCTGAGTGATCTCAACATGGAGTATATTTTCTGTTTCCATCTTTTTAGGGAAGGCAGTTTGTGCATGTCTACGTATACACACATAGAGAGTGCAGATTATAAATTTATTCATTTGACTGCCATTACATCTCTCCAATCAGTTGGCCTGAGCCTCCAGGATATAAAGAAAAATTATCCCAGAACTGTTTTGCTGCAACCACAGCTTGAGTCTTGATTTGTATAAGGCAGTGGAAACTCTGAGAGTCTTCTGAGTTTACCCTATCAGCAGGAGTAGCAAAGAGCAACTTACTTGTCTAATTACCCTTCTGTTTCATATTTTCCATTTTAACAAAATGTTCATTTAAAGAGCGTAGTGTTTTCCAGGTAGGTTCTCTTTAAAAAATATAAAGCTACTCAGGTCATTTAGTTACAAGTGGATTTGTTTTTGCTTAGTTAAAGAGCCTACTTAGTACAATTTATCCTAACAAAGTATCTTTTGTAAAAACCTCTGAAGAAGACATTGCCAAGGTGATTTTTTTTTCCCTCAAGTCTAGTATCATTATGCTGCCAAGTTGAAAACAGAAATTATTGGTAGGGAAATTTGGGCTCCTACTGCCTTCAAAAAGCAGAACAAAGAAAAGGAGAAAGCTTTAATGGTATTCAAGGAAAATATTTCTGTGTTAGATGACAGTTAATAGAACTGCATTGACCTCACAGGTATTTCTTGCACTCTCTGTTGTAATATTATCCTAAGAAGCTCCCTCATTAATGCAGAGTATTAAACAAAACTCCCAAGTTATAATATAAGCAATAGCAAAGAGCACCTTCTCTGTGAGCTTTGTCTCGACATTAAGCCATTTGGGAATGTACTTAAGGTACCACAAAAAGTTATTTTATGTACGGATACTGCATTACTAGATGGTGATTTTTTTTCACGTTTTGTTGATATGAAACTTCAATAGTCAGTCTCAAAATGAATAGTAAAGATTTTGAAGGTAAGACTAATAATACAGATTTTTGAGAGCTGTATATACATTAGGCTACGTGCTGTGTGCTTTTGTTGGGGTTGGTTAATCTTTATAATGACCTCAGTGGTGGCTGTTTCCCCATTTCACAGAGGAAAGGGAAGCTTAGAGAGATTCTGTTACCTTCCAATGTTCTCATAGTGTATGAAGGAGTCTAGGTTCTGTAGCAGGTATTTTGATTCTGCTGCCTCTGCTGTACATTTATTTAATGTAGTTATTCTTTGGGAACTTCAGAAATATTCATGTGTGTATTTGGCTTGGGATTCTTCAGAGGTTATGGGTATTATGAGACACTGAGCTCTTAAAAGATGACTTAAGTAACCCATCCCCCTTTTTTTGAACTATGGCTCACTTCAGTGCTTTGAATTCTTCACTTAATGTCCAGAAATAGAATGAACTGTGTTGGAAGGCAATAAGTTTCCCAGCACTGTGAGAGATGTTGTAGGGAACAAGTTCAAGTATCATGTGAGGATTAGACCAGACTATCTTTTACAGTGACTTCCCACTCTGAAAGTCCTGACATCCCAACATAAACTTTGGGATAACTTAACAGTTACAAACTATGTGAATAAACATCAGTAATACTGAAGCTGTTCAATTCCTGGGAACTCTAGTTAGGGGTCTGTGTTTTTGTCAGTGTATGACATCTTATTTAAATCCAAATTGGAACACAGAGAAAAATTTTGCCTTGTGGCATAGCTTTAGTCTCTGGCTGAGTTTTTAGAAAATGAACTCCAGAACCACATTTCTTATAAGTCGTGCTTTTGTAGAGAGGAATGAATCTGATCCACTGACTTTGTGTACCATCTGCCTCAGTCGTGGCAGATATGGCCATAGTGTACCACTGGAGTATCATAATCTCATCTATTATATAAAAGGGGAAAATTGAAGTGCTAATGTTTTAAAGATTAATCCATGATTCTGCATGTAATCCGTGTGGCTCATAGAAGACTATCACATACTCCCTGCATACCTGTTTCTCCAAAACAATTTTATATTTATGTATATATTTTAAAATCACAATTACATTAGAAATGAAGTAGATGGAATCTTTGATGTGAACTAACCAGTTGCAGCACTACAGATTATTTCAGCTGAATAAATCTGTGCTCCCAGCATTTATCTTAGAGAGGACAGAGAAAGACGGAAATCCTAAGAAGCAGTTCCTTTAGCTTTCTTCCCCCTGATTTATTAGGGATACTATTGAAAGTTAATCATTTATTTGATTGTCCCTATTTGTCATTTCCATTTGTGAACTTGAATTAGGAATCCAGCGTTTATCTAATATGTTACATATTTTTATTCTTTTTGGATTAAAAAATCCCTGACGTATTTAGCCCCAAGCGGGGGAAACCTGCTTGAACATTTGCTCAGGCACTAGAAGGCCAGCCTGGTAAGTGGTGAGGGGTGGCCAGAACCATATAGGACTCTGTTTAATGTGGATTTTTTTCCCCACCAGCCTTCAAACAACAGATTTTTGTTCCTTGTCACCAATGCATATGTATATCAATGTGACATTGATGATGATGACATGGTGCTTGAATGTAACTAAAGGAATTCAGGTGTACATTTGAATAAGACTCATTTAATGAAGTGCTTCATGGTTGTATTTCATTTGGGCCCCATTACTAAATTCTTAGTTACCTTTCTGGTTAAGGCTATGCAGAGTTCTACTCCACCTATTAATATATCAGGTATTAGGCACGATTTTTTTCATCTCTAAGTCCCCCTCAACTGACACTGAGCGCTGGTCATTTTTTGAGAGATTGTTCTGTAGTTCATCCTCTCTTGCTTTCTCTCTCTCTCTCTCTCTCTCTCTCTCTCTCTCTCTCACTTAGTAGGTTGAGGAGCCACCAACCAGCTTCCCTAAGGCAAGCTGTCTGCAAAGGAACAAGCCAGCTGGCTTGGCCAAGGTTGATCAATGATGAGAAGCAGGCTAGGTTCCAGGTTCACAAAAGCCACTCAGTGGAGAGTAGGTCAGCGGCTTCCCCAAAGCCAATTAGCTGGCAGAAGTCTGAGGTGCCCGGTGCTAGCCAAATTCCCTGAGCCTGATGGTACTAGTGGGGAGTCCATCCTTGGGCTTGCTGGCAAACCAGACTTAAGTGAATGGCAGATTGTGCTTTTTGAGAGCCAGTGCGGCTTTGTGGCTACTAGAACAAATATCAGGACCTGCCACTGCCACTCAGCCTTTACCCAAGTAGACTGTTCAGCCCCAGCACAGTAGTAACTGACCCTCAGGTGTGATGGATTTCAGCTGATTATCCACAACATAAATTTGTTTTTACCTTACTTCGGCTTCAGTGCTTTTTCAAGTTGACATGAATATGAATCATGCCATTAGAAGAGAGTGATATGGAAATGGTTTTGGAAGCAGGAAGCATTACAGAGCCCTTTGACAGGAATGTCAGGATTTGTACTATTTTAAAAGCCCCAATTGTAAGATACTCTTCTTTTATAGATGACTGTCTGAGATGAAATGGGACCTATGGCAAAACCCAAAGGGAGGGTATCTTAGCAATTGCCCTTTGGTTAACCTGTTTCTCGAAAGATTGTGTGTATCTAGGATCAAAATCCCTTTCCTATTTTTCTCAAGAATTACATTTTCATCTATTAAATCTTTTCTACATAGGCTGCACAATCATAATTTTATTATGTCTGCACCATTTTACTAGTGTTTGTGTGTATCTTGGGGATATGGGAAATTTAAGGAGTAGAATGTGTAAAAATGAGGTAATTTACATTACCTGGTTTAACTTAATATGTGTTTCTACTTAGATCTGGTTTCTGTACCAACTTCCGATTTTGTGTCTCAGTTCAAGCCAGCATGTTGCCCCCATAGGAGGTCAAATCCATGTTGCCTGGCCTCCCTCTCAGTTCTCAGCTATGATAAGTGTTTTCCTTGAGGCCACCTGAGCCCTTATTTAGTGGCTTCTCCCTGAGCCCTTATTTAGTGGCTTCTCCCTGGATTGTCCAATTAATGTCCCCCAACCATGCTTCTTCACACAGAAGTTTTGGAGCAAATACAACTTTCTCTCCCTTCACCCTCTCCACCCCATTAAGTTTGTTCTTTCTTTGGGGGGGGTGTGGGAGGTTGCTGTTGTTGTTCTAATAGTTTCCTCTAAAAGCCAAATTTCTTCACAACTCTACTGAATTACCATTTGGTGATTTCCAAACTTGTGACTTCTATAATGGTCCCCTCCCTACTCCTGCCGCCCATTAATTCACCTCTCTGCTCTCTTAGACATTTGTCTCCAGGCCTATTAGGTTCTTCGGTATCAACATTATCATAATCATTAGTATATTTGAAGCCAATTAAATGGCAATTACTCTGACCTTAGCCAGTCTTAGGTTATTATCAATTCATACATAATTTGGAAGTATTTGGAAGGAACGTGAATTCATGCCTTATGGCTTGATCTGTGTAAATATTTCTATCTGCTATGGCAGAAGTACATCCTGTTCTTTACAACATCTAGAGTTGGAGTGAGGTTATTCTGCCCAGGAGCTGTTTTCTATCTATCAGTCCAAATAATACACATTGTAAGTCTATCTCCAAACTTTTATTCACTCATCCTTGACTCATCCATTCAACAAGTGTATTTTGAGAGCTGGCTCCATACCATTCACTTTGTGAACATGGACAAAGGAGTTTCTATCCTTGTGGAGTTTATGATCCTTCATAAGCCTAAAGATTTAAAATTACAGAGATGTTACCCTTTTCAGAATTTCACCAGCATTTATATTCAATTTCATACTGTTTAGCATTTAATTTCATGTTTTCCACTGACGGAAATAGAGCATAAAGATAAAGAGCATGGACTCTGGGTCAAATGGAGTCTGTGACTGTTGATTGAGCCCTAGAAATGTGTCTAATGCAACTGAGGAAGTCAGTCTTTAATTTATTTAATTTTTATTAAATTAAATTAAATAGCCCCCACATGGCTGATGGCTACCATATTGGATAGTGGAGAGATAGACTCAGGGTTCACTGTCAGCTTTACTACTTACTAGCTGTGCCATCTCAGACAAGTCACTTTACCCTTTTAAGCCTTACCTGTGAAATGGAGATTGTAATTATACATACATCGGAGGATAGCTTTGAGGGTTAAATGAGATAATATATGTAATATTCTTGGTACAGCATCTGGTAAACTACAGCATTAGGAAAATAATAGGTGTTATTAATTTTTAGTGTTCCATTCTTCACTTGGGATGTCTCATGGAGCAAAGCATAAACAACTTGAGAATAGGAACTGTTTGTATTTTAGTCTTTCATGGCACCTAGTACAATAATGATCACATAGTAGGTGCTCAATAAAATATGACTTTTTTTTTCTTTTTAAATCATACTTCAGTATACTTTTCAGTTGCATTTTTGTAATTTGGGTGCAGGAATAATTTTTCATAAATAATGATTTTTAAAAAGTTTTCATATATGCATTACGAATAAATGTTCTTTTATATTCATATGACCATGACAGAATTGTATTTCAGAAGTCCTGTTTTATCAAAAGTATATTGACTACACTGACAATAATAGGTATCCAAAAAAAGGAGAAAGAAAAAAAAAACATGAGGAATAATGTTGGTTTTAATCTGTCTTCTCCATAGACATGTGATAAGTTAGTGAATATAAATGAGATAAAAACTAAGACTTATTCTAAATAACTTGTATAAATAAGTTTCCCAAGATCAGACATCTATTAAATGGTAAAGCCAGGATTCAATCCGAAATTCTCTGACTCTGAAGCTCATATGCTGTACTGATATTTATAACGAAGTCTTTTGGTTCTTCTCTTAATTAATCTTACCAGAGTGTCAAAAGGTGAAATATCCTTTAAGTCACTTGGAAGCTGCTGTTCTCTGCTATTACTTCCTTTTGTGAGCAAGGAGACCTTTATTTTAGGGAATGGTCTTCTTGCTGGAGCTGTTACAAAGTCCAGCATCATTTCTTGCTGTAGGCATTCTAAAACAGGGGGGCTATGCAATAACAAGAACATTTTCTGATTTCTGTAAATATTGCTCTTTGCAGGACTAGAATGTGATTGCTGAAATGTCTGTATAGAGTATTTCTGCTTTATCATAGAGATGGTTTGAATAATATTTGAGCTACGTATATTTCTGAATGGCACCCCTTCCATGTAGACTATCCTAGCCTATTGTTTAGTGGAAGAGGTTCTGCCATTGCCCAGCGTCTGTCCCCGAGAGGCTGTCCAGGTTGCTGTCTGATTATTTCATTTTCCGTTTGTAGCATCACTTTCATGCTCTGTAGACAACTGGTCCAAATTTGTGGTCCATGAACAAATGTACTTCTCAACGATTCTGTATATGTCTGCAGGTCTCCCCAGCAGTCATTAATTAGGATCTAGAGGGGATAGTGTAGAAAAATAAAGCTTCACTAATGGTGACAAAGTAAAAGGAACAGAAATTCAATTCATACCCTAGGTGCCTGAGAAATGTTAGAGAATCTCCTGGTTATCTCACAAATCTTTAACTATTTGGTTATGTGCTCCAGCAGAGAAAATCTATCAAAAGTTTTGTTAAGGTAAGAAAGAACAAAATCCCCCAGCTTTTACAAGTAATGCTATTTCTATTTTAATGCCACTCAGGAACTGGCCTCTTTGAAAGTCCCAAGCTTGTAAAGCTAGGAACTCTTCCCTTCCTCACCTGTCTTACTTAACTTGCAGTTCTAGAATGTAACTTGCAGCCTCAGTTAATGCATTGATTTTAACTGGAAACCCAAAAGGAGACAGTGCTGTAGTCAGCTGAACTCTTTAAACAGTCCTGGGAGACCAGAGTGATTTGCACATTGGAAAATAGCTAATGGGCCAGAGAGGCAGAGGTTAGTTGCAGGGCCTTATACTACTGTCTCTTTTTGATTACAATGAGAGAGATCACTGATAAAAAGTCTCTAACATGAAGTGCTGAGGCATACCTTATTCTTTTTCTTTATTTTGGCTTTTATTTTTCTTCAGGGCTGGGTATTTTTATTATTATTATTATTATACTTTAGGTTTTATGGTACATGTGCGCAATGTGCAAGTAAGTTACATATGTATACATGTGCCATGCTGGTGCGCTGCACCCACTAACTCGTCATCTAGCATTAGGTATATCTCCCAATGCTATCCCTCCCCCCTCCCCCCACACCACAACAGTCCCCGAAGTGTGATGTTCCCCTTCCTGTGTCGTATTTTAAAGAAACTCAAGGCTGAGAAAAATGGAGGAAAAATTATGGTCATTAATTTCTTCTCCCATTGCAAAATTTCAGTAAGTAGTATAATATCTTACAAAGTTACAGGTTAAATACAGTTGAAAAATGAAGAGAATGCATTTGGAATTGTATTGCAAACACATTATTCCACATAGCATACTAGTAAGATCATAGAATTTGCTAATAGACAGCCCTGAGTTGCTATTAAGTCACCAATTACTGGCAAGATTCTTAATGTCTCTAGCCTCAGTTTCTTAGTCTGTAAAATAGTGATAATAATAATGGCCTATCCTACAGAGTTTGCTCTGAGGATTAAGATAATGTATTTAAAATGCTTAGCACAGTGTCTGAAAAATATTAAGTCCTCAGTAAATATTCGTTATTATTATCATCACTATTATTTTGTTGCTTAAATGTTTAGGACCTTGCATAGCTACACCAAAGATGAATCAGTTCTGCTTGGTCTCAAATGTCATCTTGCTGGAATTTTTTTCCCTCCAAAATGACCAAGTGCTACGTTCACAGCAGGCTTAGGTTGTCTTCACATTGCTCGCTGTCCGTGTCTCGCTGGGGTCAGAGGTCCCCAATAATGCTCTGTGTGACTCTGGCCCAAGACCCTTTCCTGTGTGCAGGAGAGCTGAAGGTGACAGGCAGGGTCAGCAAAACCTGCCAGAATTACAGAGACCCCTCAGTGGATTGTGAGGAGACAGCAAGAAAGTCTGTCATGGACCAGAAACAAATGACCTTGAATCCATGGAATCACTTCTCATCCGGACATTGCTAACTTTTTCTCAGGTGTAATTTATGAAGGCATCTACAGTTACTTTTGCACACGCTAATCTGTTCATTCAGTTCTAGCATTTCAGGATAAAAAAGATATATTATAGGTGAAGAAAGCGCTTCTACCACCACCTAGAATATTTAACAACCATATTGTCCCTTAAAAACCATTTGCTATTGTTGTTGTTTTTAAGTCTCTAAACAACTTGGGTTCAAAGCTGCAGGTAGCTTAGAACCTGTGAGCTCTTTACTTGCCTGCTCAAGTTCTGCCTCAAAGACATTATTCTAGCCAGAGAAGTAGCAAGTACAAATTTTTCATGCATAGCAATTGTTTCCCTCTCTTCTCTGTTCTTTCTCCTCCCCCTGCTACCTTCCACCCTCGTATTGACCCCCAAACATCAAATTAATGGCAGCATATCAGCATTCTGTGTGGCACTTATATCCTTTGATGCTGGTTTTGTGCCTGTACTACAGTTCTCATGGCAATGGTTTCATGGTTTCAGTCTCAAAATATGGGGTTTGGAAGGAAGATTGGTGGAGAGAGAGAGCAGAGAGAGAGAGAGCAAAGAAAAAAGGAGGGAGGAGAGAGAAAAAAGGAGGGGAAACAAAGAAAGAAAAAAATAGGCTTCCGTAGTGCAGATGACTTTGTTCTCTGTTCCCCTTAAAACTTGCGTTCTTTAACACACTTTCTGTTCTTTTTCTGTATGTATAATGGTAAACTGCCAGAATACTGATGAGGCCAGAATGATGTTTGAATCTTTCTCTGTAACCCACCAACCCACACACATCCTCCCGTTTTCTTTTGGGGAAGGAAGAAATGTATCCGCACTTCTGTCTGTCCCTTCACCAGTTGCATCAGTGAGGTGGAGACTGCCCCCCCTGGGCAGTCTGCTCACTGGGTGGATGCACTGCCTGTCCAGCTATTCTGCACTGGCTCGTCTCTAATTAAAGTACTTGCTATGAACGATTTTTAAGTACTGGAGCTTAATGAAGTTAGAAAAAGGATTTGGATGCAGTTTGTGAAGACTTCAAATTGTTTGAGTTTTTTCTCTAGGGAGAATTGTAAAGTCTGGAGGCATTCTGAATTACTTACAATGTATTCCATTTTGTTCTTTTCAAAAATTCTCTCATAGTGGTGAATAGCTGAGAAAAAAAAAAAAAAAAAAAAAAAAGCCCACTGCCCATCTTTTCCCCCAGGAGAACACTGTAACTCTTGCTTTGCAAAGTGGCTTCTTGGGAATTTACAAGTCTTTGAATACTGTTATCTAATTAAAGGGATCTTTAATCCTCATTGGCAATTCTACCTTTGACCCTACAGTATCTAAGAGTTGAAAGTAAAATCACATTCATCCAAGATAACCCGAAGCTTGTACATTTGGAAGCTTATCCCTTTCACTGATGCCTGAAACATTATGCTTCAGAGATACTGGGCTGAGCCTGGAAAAGGAATGATCAGTATAGTTCTATGTAGATCTATGAGGTGAATTTCTTTGTCCATTGGTGGTTTACTGCTGATCAGTAAAATGCTGGCTAATACCTTCTGTTAGAGATTGGAGTTGCAGTAATTTGTCGTCAATAACTGTAATTAGGTTTATCTACCCTTTTAACCAATACCATAATCTTTACCAAATTGTTATTGTTTGGAGCTATTGAGAGAAATTCTAGAAAACTGTTTTGAAGATTGATCTCAAAGCAGTTCAGCTCTGTAGGGATTCTTCCTTTTATCCATCTCTTACTAATTTTCTTCTGAAATATTCAAATGCTTTCTCAGAATAAAATGTCATGAAAGCATGTCACGTATCTGAAAAATAATTAATATAATTGACAGGAATGTCGGTTTTCTGCTGAGGTGTGTTTCTCCTAATCCCACCGTGCAATCTTTAATATTGATCCAATCGTTAGGAAATCTTGTCACTCTCCACTCACCATACCTGGGCTAAATATTTTCAGAACTGAGGATCCTGAAGGTATAGAATATTTACATCTGTATCATAATCATCATTTGACAAAAAGAGGTTTCCCTTCACTTATGTGCTGGGGCATTGTGTACATAATATCTATGTATGTAAGAGGTATATGTAGCATGTGTACAATGCTTGCTCGGATTTGACAGTTTATTCATTGTGTACATTGCATATAATATTGCAAATGACACATCAGAGTATTGGAATCTAGGCAATAGGAGTTCAGCACTTAAAGTGTCCAGGTTGCACCTGAACTAGTTGGAGCCTGCCAGCCCCTGCAAGCCCACTGAGAGCATCTGTCTCGCCACCACCTTGCTCATGCTGTCTCCTCCGCAGGCCCTCCGATTCTTCTGACTATGAGCATAAATCATCCACCTGTCAGGAGCTCTTGCTGCCTGGATTATGCAATGTGCCTGCCTTCATTTGGAGGTGGTGTGAGCAGGAGATTGCTGCAAATGGTTTGCATTCATTTTAATGCCATCCCAGCATTTCTTTAGCTTTAATGAGGGGATTAGGGTGGTGACAATGACTTTCAGAGACAATGAAAGTCTTCAAGATTCTGGAATTTGCTTTGTATGTTGAGGATAGCTCAATTTGAGATCTCTCTCCCTCTCTCTCTCTCTTCCTCTTAAAAAAGAAAATCCCAAATGCACCAATAGTTTAAACATTTAGGCAAAGGAAAAGGATATTATACAAAGCCAGCTGTCTATAGCTCTATTTATTGGCTTTATAATAGTTCACTCCAGCTGACAAACTTAAAATCAGTCAAATTTATTGCTGGTTCTCAATGAGTTACTTTCTTTCGGGCATTGACTTTATACATATTGGGGAATCTCCCCCCTTTTTTTTCTTTGCTGCCTTTTCTTACTCTGGAATTAAAAAAAATAAAAAACCTAAAATCTCTTCAATAATTTTAGCTTCACTAACTGTTGACTAGTACAGGTAAATCATACCTTTACAAAAATCTCTATTTTGTGTTTTAAATTTTAATCTTTCCTGATATACCCAGGATAACCTCTATTGCAAAAATTGAGATCCCCCTCCTCAACCACCAAAATATATTAATTTTTAGTTAAGAAAACATTCTAGTCATGTCAGCTTTGTATCTACGATACATACAAAAACATGAAATTATCTTTTTCTTTAATTAATAGGTCCTTTTGGCATAGTCAGACTTCAACTCAAATGAGATATAACTAGGATTGTGTTTATTTTATTTGAAATTGGAAGAATGGAAATTACAGTTGTTTTCTTGCTTATGAATAGCAAAAAGTTTTCACAAATGCTATCATCACCTATAGATACATAAGTTGCATAGAACAGATGAGTGAAAGAAAATATTGCTTTGAAAATGAGACAAGTCAGTGAGCCATTAGTTAAAGTCAGGGTAGGGAGACACAAGGTTATGTATGTTTGGTAATATCTTTAAAAAAGTGTTTTGATATAGATTAATATAGGTATATTAGTGAATTAAATGACATAGTAGTACACTGGACAGAGTATGTGTTTTCTAAAATATAAGATTCTTTATTGTCACAGAGTTTTAGATAAAGTAGGCATTAGATTTACATGTCTACCTATGTTTTCTTTCTTAGAAGCCTTCGGGACCTCCTGCATGTGTTTTTTTGCTTATGGGGATATGGAGGGCACCTCAGGAGGGAGAGAGTGACGGTTCTTGCTGGCTTCCTGTCCCCCTGCTTCCTCATCCCAATCCTTGTCCCACCTCTTCCACTGTCAAAGCCAGAGAGCTTCTCAGTTTCCCTTGGGCCCATGAGTGTGAATTTTATCAAATTCTGAGACACTAGTATTCACAAAGAATAAACACTTTTGTATTATTTCTACTATGTGTGTATGTGTGTGTACATGTATGTGTATCTATGTATGAATGTATATTTCATATACGTATATAATATACATATGTGTGGTATGTATTTTATATATCATATATATACTTATATATGTACATATATCCCTTTTGAGGAAACACCTAAATTAGGTTTTTGCATTAATACTGAACACACTGAGATGTGGTCTACATTGGAGAGGGAACAAAGGAAGAAAATTAAATGATGTTTAGAGAACCTGGGCTATTTATAAGTCTTCATAACACAAGAATAATTATTTTTGCCTTGACAATAGTACTTCTAAACATCTTAGTCACACACAAAAATCTTTAATGCATTGAAACATGATGTAAATGCATTTTCCAAGTATTCATAAAACAAACACTATTTACCAAGATAATAAGTAGCCCGTGAATCTTGAAGTATGAGCTTTCTCCTTGCTACAACATGGTTACAGATTTTCATGTGTACTGAGAAAGTGACTGTATACATACACAGTTTGAACATAGCAACTTCCTATGACTATTTTTGGGGATGCAATTGGCCTTATGAGTGACTCATACAGAATCTGAGTTCCATGCTTGAAAGTTTATTAGATGAGGAGTTAACGAGTTAGCCTTCTACTTTTCTGCCCGTTTTTAATGGATAGAAAAGTATCAGGATTTTTTTTTTCTTTTCCCTCTGTTTAACCTGATGGACTCAGCTTCCTAGAACAGAAAATATGTTTCATCATCATTTTTCCCCGTCACTGACAAATCTAAATTTATGTATATTTAAAAAAAGAAAACAGGAACATTTGAAGAGATAAATGCAACACAACACTGACAAAATCTGATGAAAAATCTCACTCTTTTATCTATGGAGAAATTAGGTTTATCATCAGGACAGCATTCTCTTTTCATTTTCTGAAAGGTGCTTTTTGACAGACCCTTTGCAGTGGACGTCACACTCACAAAACACGCTGTCACAGGGCTATTTGAATATGGTGACAGGCTCATTATCATGTTGAAGACTCCTGACAACACTGCAGAGGGGAAATGGACAGGGCTGCCAATCAGCTGTTGAAAAGACTGTGGTTGAAATAGGGTTTTTTGTTCAGAGAACAGTAGTACAAATTGACTGCATTAATTCTTTTTATTATAGCCGTGCACACTATAGTTAAGGGCTCGGGAGGGTTTCCATTATCAACCCCTGTTTTCAGCAGGTTTATTAGCTAACCATAAAAATTTGTTCCCAGCTGAAATTTGGCAGAGGTAGATGCCTTTTCCTATAAGATTTAATTGTGTGTGTGTGTGTGTTCACACGCACATGTGTATGCGCATGTGTTAGTCTTACTAACAATTTTAAAAATTGTCAAAATGGAGTTTGATGAGCAGGTAGACATGACTTCCAAAGTCTAACTGTAATTCAGTCGTCATTCTATGTTGAAGGGAAAAATAATTCAGGCTGATAGTCTATGATTGTGATTTAGAGCACTGAAGTCTCTCTGATCAGAGAATGAATGAAACAAAATGAGAATGAAAGTACCAAACGAAAATTCATAAATGTTGCTGTCATGAAGCAAATAGTTTTTCATAGCACTTCCCCTAGTATTTATTTGTCATCTAATCCTAACTTCGTGATAAGGAAAGCAACATGTGCCTAAAAGTCAAGTTACTTCCCCAGTGTTTTCAGTGACTTCACCAGGGTTTCACTTAAAATGGTAGTGTCAAAAGTTTTCATTTTCGTGGGTAATTTGTGGGGAGGCAGTTGGCCTCAAAAATCACTGTGTATGTGTGGCCCCTTTTCTTTTAAAATTTTTACAAGCAAAGAATTAACTGGGGAACATTATTCAAACAATGTTTGAAGCCAACAATAGACGAGAGGAATTGTAAACTGGCATTTCCCCCCTCTTACTTTGAGCTCTGTGACTGTGGGTATGATTTGGTATTTTGCCTAAGTCTCCACCCCAAGGACACACACACAAAAAATCATCAAATTCTAACCTTCACATAAAGCAAGGGTATTTCTCTTCATAAGTTTTGCATAACTGTTTCTAATGACCCCTGTTCTGTTCAGCATGCAAGTAACTTCCTGGTGGTAAGACACTTCAGGAACCCACAAGAGGAACATTAATTCTCCTCTGCCATTTGGTGTATTGCAGCATTTACACACTTGATTAGAGTCTGCTCTGGTGAAAAAAAGTTAGCATTCCTATATAAGAGCCAAATTCTCCCCAGGGAGTGACTTAGATATTGGAGCTAGTAAGTCCAATAGGGAAATTTTACTTATTTTTCGTAGTTATTCCATTCTGACTTGACTTGCTAACTATGTCTTAAATTTGCTTCTCACAGTGGTGTCTTATATCCATATAAGCCCAATGGGCGAAATTATGTGGCTTTTATACTTTATGCTTAAGAAAAAAAAATCTTTCCTTCCCACTTTTGTCTTTAATAAAACAACCCTGAAATTTTCCACTGTCAGCATATTGATTTATGTGCTGATGTTTCTCTCGTGTCTTGGTTTCATTCCTTCCTTTATACATTCATTTATTCAGCAAAGATATATTGACCATCTCTTGTTCCAAGTGGTAATCTAGGTGATGGAGAGTTCTAGGTGAACAGGAGTTTGAAGAGTTTGCCATATAACTGGCTGTGGGGTATAGGACAAAGTGGCATGGGAGCACAAAGGCATGGCATCTGTCCTAGTCTTGTGATGTGCAAAGTGAGACCTGAAGAATGAGCAGACATTAACTCATGAAGGGTGGAGGGAAAGAGAGCAGGTATTCCAAGTGGAGAGGTCAGTCATCGCACAAGCTCAGAGGCTGAGAGAGAGTTTTGCTCCTTTGAGGAAATGAGAGTTGTTACAAATGGCCAAAGGGTCATGGATGATGTGAAGAGGCAGGTTACTAGTGATGAAGATGGAGTCAGGGACTTGATAATGAAGGATCTTGAAATCAATTTAAGGGTTTTGGACTTTGCCTGAGGATAATGAGAAGTTTTGAAGGTTTTGCTTTTTCTTGTTTGGGATCATATTAGATTTATGTTTTAGGAGGAACACTATGGCTACAACTTGAGGGAATGAATGAATGAGCCAATGGTGTTGGCATCAGGGTAGGGTATGCCTAGACTTATTGTCATTTTCAGAATGAATTTTATTTCTTTCCTTCCTAGTTGATTTCTGTGATCTTTCTGTCCCCAATCAAATTTAAAAATAAGACTTTTTATTCATTTGATGATAGTAATTGGCCCCATGTTTATTCACATATTTCTCAACTCCAGAAATAAAATCATAAGGGAATCTACTCCAAATTGGCTGTTAGCTTGAGTCTTTAGGATTTGATCCTTGGCCAAGCACAGTAGATCGCACCTCTAATCCCAGCTAGTCAGGAGGCTGAGAAAAGAGGTTTGCTTGAGCCCAGGAGTGCAAGGCTGCATTGAGCTATAATTGTGCCATTGCACTCCAGCCTGGGTAATAGAGTGGGACCCTGTCTCTAAAGTGAATGACTGGATGAACAAATAAATAAATAAGCAAATAAAGATTGGATCCTATCAGGTTCAACAGAGTTATTTGTATTCACTAAGTGTACACTGGAAGTATAGAAAGGACATTAATTAACATTTGTGGCTCTAGACTCTAAGATACTTTCTAGATCTAAAAATCCATTATTCTAATCGTGAAGATATCGTACTCAGATTCATCAGGATACATCCGAAGAAAGTACATCATCAAGCTCAAGGTTGATTGTGTAGTTCATACCCTATGAATATCGTAAAATAACTCTCTAGATAGAGGAATATATGTTTTCCAGAGAATTATACCCATGACTTTGTGAGGAAATTAATTTTTACATGGTTCCAAGTATACCTTGCATACTGTAAATACAAAAACAAGCATAGGAATACTTTAATTTTCCTAATAGTTTAACTTTTGTCATTCAGTACAAGAAAAAAAATAAACTTCTTAATGGTCCCTGGAGCATATTTCACAATTATCAAATAATTTACATTAAGAAGACTATGCTAACAAAGCTTCAATAACAGAGAAAATAATCATTTGCCTTTTATTTCTTGATGGAGTAGCCATTTTTGAGCCTAATGCTGCTATTGGATTGAACATGTTTCCACTTTCTTCACATAAACATGCTCGTGGAATTCCGGTTTCTTTCCAGGTATTTGGGAAATCATACTTAATTTATCTACCAAAAGTAAAAGTTTGGTTTTGTTTCAGTGTTTATTTCTTGACCCTGCACAGCAAAGTAGAGTAAGCAAAGCTGGCACCACACTGTAAAAATCAGCATTCCACTAGATGGAGCAGAGTGGAAATAGAACTAAACAGGACTGAGATGTGTTGAGGAAGCCAAGTTGGCATCTGAGAGAGTAAAAACCAGAAACAACGTGACCAAAAAGAAAAGGAAGAGAATTCAGGAATGGGGTGCATGGAAGGTAGAGGCAGAGGGACCTGGTGAACAGAAAGGATTGAGTGACCGGGAAATTTATACATTTTAAAAAATGGCACCTATGAATTAAGAGGTTTCCAAGTTTACAGATACAATCTTAAAATTTGTAGCTACAAACTAGTTATTCCTATATGGATTTGAGTTGTTTATTATTGATTTCTACAAAGAACAAGGATTTCCATATCAAATCACGCCATCATAACCATATGTAACATTTCTTCCAGTTCTGGAAACAAGTCCCTTGAAAATGGGTTAGAAAATCTGCTTTGGAGGATTTCCTTGCTGTTTAATAGACTTTAGTGGTCACAAATTCGAGAAATACTGCTTTTCTTATACTTTAAGTCTTTTAGGTTCTGGCAGAGCCCCTGGGCACAAAGATAGAGAAAAATAAACCTTAGCTCCATGGAATAACTTACAGTGCTGTTACTTTTGATTCTAATCTATTTGGCTATCTATGCCCTGACTCTCTCTAATATAAATAACTATACTGCCTCTTTTGAACATCAGCTGATCATCCCTACTTTTGCCTTGTGGTCACACAGAAGTCTATACTTTTGTGCATATGTTAGTACTTTAAAAATCAGAAATTGTTCATTTTCCCCCTACTTCATGCTTTTCCAAGTTAAGCTATCTTTTGTCTTTAGCTCTTTCCAAAAACTAATTGCAGACCCCTTATTCTGGTTGCTTTCTTTCATTATTTTTTACATAATAAATGTTCTTCTTTAACATCGTTCTCAGACCTGCACAAAATGGTGGTGTTTTAATGCTCAATATTGCTTCCCCAGATCCCTTGGCTGCAACGGCTCTCTCCATGTTGTTCATGCTATTAACCTTCTCATTGGCTTCAATCCTTAGGTGTTTTTTGTGGAATTATCTTCTAGTTTTCACTCTCTTATTCTTTATTTACCTAATTGATTTATCATCCTAACCTTGAACTTTACATTTAGCCTTATTACATTTAAAAAAATCTTCTTGAATTGTACCCTTTAGAATAGTTTTGCTATCCTACATAAGCTAAGGATTTTCTTCTACATAAACTAAGGTCACCTGCAAATATAATCAATTTGTATTCTTTATTTTCAAGTCCTTATAAGTAATGTTGACATTTTCATTTTATGAAAGTTTCTAATCCACCTCTGGAGTTCTCCTCCCCTGCAAATTGACATCAATTCATTAATACACAACATTAGAGTAACATAGCACATCCAGCTGTGAGAGTGCCTAACTGTAATATCATTTAGCCTTAAATTCTTCTAAATTTACTATCATCCACTCCACATGTTTCTGTCTTGTCTACAGGATTTTCACATGGATTTTGCTAAGTCCTTGGTAGAAAGCACTATCAAGATATCTGTGGTATTCCACTCATCTACTAGGAGAATAACTCCATCAAAAAAGGAGATGAGGTTTTTTATGGTATGATATGATTTGACCTTTAAGTTTTTTCTTCTGTTTTAAAGGATTAACTACTATTCATTATAGAAAATGAATGTAGAAAATGTAGAGTAGAGGGAGGAAGAAAAATTCACCACCAAAAGACAACTCCTGTGTGTTTGAGTGAACGCATGCTTGCTCATGGGGCTTTGAACTTAATTTACTCTAAAATTTGGTAAGGGATACACATCAGGATCTGTAGTTTATAAAATTTTCTATTTCCTCTCTTCTAGAGAATCTAGACTTGGTCATATCTGCAGATGGGATTCTTTTATTCCCAAGTTTTCTTAAAGATTAAGAAAAGTGCTTCTTTAGTTTCATGAGCATATTATTCTAGCAGTCTGGATGTGATTTCCCTGTGATTTAATTCTTTTTTAATAAAAGAAATTTGACACTTATTAAAGTGTGTAGATGCTCACTTATTATTTTATTTTGTGGTTTATTCATTTGTAATCTAGTTAGAGGATTGTTCTCTTTGATGGAGAAAATGGGGGAAAAATCTCTGACAAAAGAGTATGTTATCACTTGGCCATATGTTCTGTTACACTATTTTACCAGCCAAGATTCTTACAATCAATATAAATTGATGTTAGTTAAACAGAAAAGGAATAGATATGGGCAGGAGAATCAGAGGCTTAACAATAGATGGGAATACTAAAGAAACTGGCTCAGAAATAGGTGGGGACTGTAGGAAGCTTAGTGACTGAACCACAGTTAAGTTAGGGCCCAGGAATATCCCCCTAAGGATACTGCTGTGGCCACCACAGGAGCCACTCTCACTGGACACTGAGGGCTACTGCAGTGGGCCCTGGAGCGAATTCTCAACATTCCCCTCTTCTTTGATTCATAGTCAGAGATCAGGCAGGGTTTTCTGATTGGCTGAGCATCTACCCATCCCTTCACTGCTGTGTTTGAGGTTAGCAAGTGTTTTGAGCTTTAGTTGTCTTGTGGTGGGAAGTGGGACTCTCATCAACAGATAAATAAGTACATGCTATAACCATCCTTCCTAAGCAAGTGAAAAGCAAGGCAATCGAAACAGACTAAAAGATACTTGTTGTTTTGATGTCTTTTATCAACCTTGGCTAATTTGGGAAAATACATTTCTTATTTATAATTTCTTTCCTTCCTCTTGAATGTTTTCATTGTTCCCTCTCTTTACTTCCAAACTTTTTGTTTGTTTTTTTTAAATTTTAATTTGTGAAAAAATATCCTGCCATAGGTTGATGCATAGAAAGGTTCTAGGCCAGAACAAAGGCGCACTTGAGTTTGACTTTTGACTGTACCACTTAATAGCTTTGAGCCTTGGATAAGCCGTATAGCCTCTTCGAGACCCAAAGTCCTAACCTATAGAATGGAATGAACAGTACCTACATTGTAAAGTAATTATAAGGGCTAAAAATAATATTTTTTAATCTTAAAAAGTTTTTATTGATGTGCAATAATTGCACATATTTATGGGATATGTGTGATATTTTAATAAATACATACATGGTATAATTATCAAAGAAGGGTATTTAGCATATTCATCACCTCAAATATTGATTATTTCTTTGTGTTGTCAACATTTCAAATCTTCTTTTCTAGCTATTTTGAAATACAGAATATATTATTGTTAACTATAGTCACCCTACTCTGCTATCAAACACTGGAACTTACTCCTTTTAACTGTATGTTTGTACCCATTAGCAAACCTCTCATTATCCCCCCCTGCTTTCCCAGCCTCTGATAACTATCATTTTACTCTCTACATCCATGAGAACAACTTTTTTAGCTCCACATATGAGTGAGAACATGCAATATTTGTCTTTCTGTGTCTGGATTATCTTATTTAATGACCTCTGGTTCCATCTATGTTGCAATAAATGACGGGACTTTATTCTTTTTTTATGACTGAATAGTATTCCATTGTGTATATATACACCACATTTTCTTTATCCATGCATCCACTGATGAACATTTAGGTTGATTTCATATCATGGCTATTGTGAATACTGCTGCAATAAACATTAGGGTGCAGGTTAAAGATAAAATGTTTTAAAGAACCTACTCTATATAATAGATGTTCAATAAATGATAACTTTACATTACCATTAGCCACATTGGATTTCGAAGATACTGGAATATCTTCTTCCCTTTGAAATTGTTAGCAATTTAACACATAATAAATCTAATGTTTTTAAATAGAAAATTTAATGTTTTAAAAACATTAGATTTTGTTAACAATGTAATGGTTTTAATTTTAAAAATCTACAAAAACATAATTAGATATCTAAAAACTGACTTCCCAATTGAATACAATGTGCTTTAATTTTTAACTTTTCTATATTGAAAGCAAATTTACAGTGAATACAATTTTTTTATGATCTCGTTATTCACGCATTTATTTTGTAGTTGTAATCTTAGTGTATAAATTATTTTTTACATGTGCTTTTGTATTTTCAAAATGGTATGTCACTAGAAACTAATGTTATAGTTAACCTAATTATTTACTTGATGGGATAACTTGTTGTTTTTCTTTTTTTCTTTACTATAAATAAGATCACCCTATGTATTTCTATAGTATTTTTCTTCTTTTGAGTAATTTCTTTAGGGTAAATTTGTAAAAGGAAAAACTGGGTCAAGTTGTGTGGGCAGTTTTATAGTTCTCAATATGACATACATATCACTCTGGATTTTTAAAGAACTGTATCTATATATCCATAAAATATATATATAATATATATGAATAATATAATATATATGTGAATACATATATGAATAAGGCATGGATCCTGTCTCTTAAGAGGGACAGAAGTTTATTGTAAGATAGTAATAATTGCAATATTTTATATATATATACCTTAGAGTCTAAGGTACATGGATGGGCATTTTTAGCATCATCTTCTTTCGTGATTATAAACTGCAAGATGATATGATCACTCGCCCTTGCAGTTTCCTTCACTCCCACATCCACCAATATTTTTACCAACAGTTTTTCCTTATTGGAGGGAGTGACACTATTAATTTTCTTGATATAATGTTTGTCTCCTGAGACATTATATTTTCGTTCAGGCTACTCATGAATTTAAACATTTATATTCTTAGACCAAAAATAACATGATGATGCCCATTATGAGCTGAGAACTGCAGTTAGGTTCATTCATTCGTTCATTTAATAAATGCATATTAAACAGCTACTAGGTACTAGTTACTCTGCCATGCACTTGGGCTAAAAATGATGAATAAGGCATGGATCCTGTCCCTTAAGAGGGACAGAAGGTGATTGTAAGATAGCAATAATTGCAATATTATGGGTATGCAGGAGATGCAAATGAAACACAAAGAAGGATTACCTGATTCAAATTTGGGAAATGAGGGAGGGCTTACTGCAAAGTGACAGCCAAACTAACCTTAAAGGAAGTAGAAGTTAAGTAGAGAACCAGAAAAGGGGAGCACAAGAGAATTCCAAATAGAGGGAGTAGAATCTACTAGAGAGAATGGCACCTTTGGGAACGACAAGTGGTTCATTCTGGTTCAGTTTAGTGTCTAACGAGGTGAACGATGAGGGATGAGGCTGGCAAGGTAAGTGAGATCTTGAAGAAGAGCATCCCTAAAGAGTTTGTATTTCATCCAGACAGTAGTGGGAGATCCAGTGAAGGGTTTAACCTGGGGACTGATATGATTAGATTCTCATTTTTAGAACAATGAGTCAGACTGCAGTGTGGCCAAGGGATAAGGCAGCTAGCTGGCAAGGCCAGTTACAAAGATACCAGCGAGGAACCTCTTGCAATAATCTAGGGTAGAAACAATAACAGACTGAAATAAAATATTAGTCCTGCCTTGAAAGAAGTGAACAGAGTGGGGAGGTAGTAAGACAGTGGAATGCACCGAATGTGGCGGGAGGGTTGCTGGACTAGGACAGGCACAGGCATCTCTGACTGTCAATGGTGCTGCATTTCACTGCCCCAGGGCACCCAAGATGAACGGGATTTGGGGAGTGAAAGGGGAGAAGGTATGCATATAGCTTTGGAAGTACTGAGTTTGAAGTGCGATAGTGGAGCCACAGTATCCAGTAGGCAGGATGGAGTGCTAGGAGAGATCTGGACTGCAGATGAAACTGTGGAAGCTGTCAGTGTTTGGATGGGAATGAAAGATAGAAGTCATGGGAAAATTGCTTTAAAACACAAGATGGGAAGTGAGTTCAGAACAGAATCCTGGGTTTACTGATAATAAGCCAAGGGTAGGAGAAGAGGAATTTAAAGGAGATGAAGATTGGAGTTGTAGGAGGAAAACCCAAGAAAACGTGGTATTGCAGAAACTCAAGAATGGAGATTTAAGGAAGAAGTGGTAAAAAGAAATGTGAAACACTACAGAATTGTCAATAAGGAAAACTGAAAATATCACTGGGATTGGCAACAAAGAGGTCAAAGCTGATTTTGGCAAGAATGGTTTCATTAGAATGGTGTGGGCAGAAATCAGGTGCTTTGAGGAATGCATGGGGTGTCATGAAGTAGAAGTAATGAGAATGAATAACTCTTTCCTCCAACTGGACTGTGAAGGGGAAGAAAAACAGAGACAGAGGGAGTGAGAGAGGAGTCAGAGAGAGAAAGGCATACAGAGACAAAGATAGAGACAGTAAGACAGGGAGAGATATAGGGACACAGAACGACGCAGAAAGAAACTGGATAGTGGCTAAAAGAAATACATAATTACTGAAAATAATTGAGTGAGTAACCGTGCCATGTCCACTTCTAAGCACTCTGTATATATGTAGAAGCTCATTTGATTCTTATAACAACTGTATGAAATAGATATTATTATCCCCATCTTACAGATAATGATGGACACGAAGACACAGAAGTTAAAAGGCTTGCCTGAGGTCATATAACTTTTAAGTGCTAGAGCTGGAATTTGGAGTTGAGCAGTCTACTCCAGAGTTTGAATCTTAATTACTACAGTATATTGCTTCCTATATTATCATCTCTAGACACCTGGAATTTAATGTTTGTGTAGGGAAGCATGATGTTCCCAGGTGAAAATAGGAAAAGCAAGACAGTATTATAAGGATCAACTTCATATGGAGAACAAGTGTTAATATAGATTTTTTTTTTTTTTTGCCAAATGAGCATCAATAAAGAGTTTTCGTAAGTATAGTGAGGACAGAAACGATCAAATGGTACTATTGGGACATTTGGTAGGTGATAAGGATTGATAAGCAGGGTGGACCCAGTTTAGAGAAACATTAGAATAGATGTGGTAGTTAAGAGTTAATATAACAACAGTTTTGAGCCAGTATGTGTTTCTGAGAAAGGAACAAAGCTATTATTATTATTATTTCATGAATCCTAATCCTGTAGAAATAGTAGAATTAGATGAAAGGGGAAAGAGACAGTTCATAATTGGGCTAAAAGAGGAGACAGTTTCATTGGCCCACGTATAAGATGATCACTGTCTGAGGGTGGTAACATTCAGAGTTAAATCTGACAGAGTCTGTTATGAAAGAATTGAGATATTTGGTGAGCATTTTGAATGAAGGTTCAATGAGGGGAACAACGTAAGACAACTCAATTATCTCGGAGAAACAAAGTAGGATACCGGAAGCCAAGTAACAGAATTGAGGAAATTGAGAGTAGAAACTCAGATGAGAAGAAATAGTAATTTACTTAATTAATATTTAGAGTACTTTCTCTGTTTCTTATAAGCCCTCTGATAAGTACTGAACTTATATTCATCATGAGTTTAGTTAAGGTATACTGGGTTTTAGGTAATAATGGGGTGTCCAAATCAAAATGACTTAGAAGCAGTTAAAAATTTGAAGCTTGAATTTGGGTGAGACTTTCAGGGATGGAGATATTAACTTGAGAACAGAGGCATAAAGATGAAGGTTCAGTTATGTATTAACTCATGAATAGCCTAAACTGAGAAAGAATGGCAGTTTTTTTCCCTTTGTCTCTATGTGATTTTCCATGTGGTATTGAAGGCAGGTATGCTGAATATTCATTTCAAAAGATATTATCTGTTCCAGATAGGACGTAAAAATGATGTCTTGATCAGCTGTCATCAAATATCTCATGACACTTTTTTAGAGTTAGCACTTGGACCTGAGGGTCATGGCCACAGTCTACTGTAGGGTCATTGTTTCTTACCTCTGGGATATTTTGACAGGTTTCTTAGAGGGCTGGAATTATTTCTGTCCTAAACTGTCTACTATTATTAGACACCGTTAAGTATCTGAATGCTTTTTCATCTTTGCAATGATAATTGAACACAGTAACAGAAACTCACAGTATTGCTGGAAATGAGCAAAGACATGTTTCTATTCATGTTCTAGGAATTTATTCTTCTTTAGCCTTTTAGAGCTCTAACACTCTCCTGCCTATGGCTTAGGGAGAAAGAGACCAAGGCTGGCCTTTGTTGATTGCTCATGGGTCTTTTGTGCCTCCCTGGGTATTTTTCTAGGTGTTAGTGGGAACCCTATTGGCTTAGTGTATTTTAGAGGAAAAGAGAGTGTTCCAGATCTTTTCCAAACATTATTGGTCTTAGGTATGGACTTGGCTAGTAGAGTTTGAGTCATAAATAATGATCCCACTGGCGTAGTACATTTGGACCACCTGAATATATGCTCTTGAGTGCAATCAATATCTGCTCTCAGTGTAGACCTGTCTTTGTTCTGTATTTGTTTGTGTTTCTGGGCATTTTGCTATGTATGCACACACATGGGCATTTTCCTTTCATGCCCATTCCAGCCTGTATACAACTCTAGCAAATCCTCAGTATATTTTTCATATTTAGTTATTATTAACTTTAACACCATTTAGAGGTTATGTCTCCTAGAAAGGTCGGTATTTAACGTGACATTGGGTAAGTTTTCAGTGCTACATGGTCTAGTTATTCTTATCAGTATTTGTAAGCATCTGGCTAGCTTTGTTTTATGTTTTCTTACACCCTCAGAAGTTGATAAAGTAACTCTTCAATTTCCTTGGTCCCTCAATAGTATAGTTTTGTCACTGGTACCTTTTCTCTTTGCCAGAAGAACAGGGGCAGGGAATATTTTATGTCGGTATGTTCTGGTCTCCACATGTGGGTGTGTTATTTACAGGATGCAGGAATTTAGTGAGATAAAAATGGTATCACCTATATGGGTGATGCTAATCTATATAATGCTGCAAGCAATATCTTCCCTGTTCTATGTATCATATTTGTTCTTAAGTTAGAGTTTAGGTCAAGAGATCGAGACCATCCTGGCTAACATGGTGAAACCCCGTCTCTACTAAAAATATAAAAAATTAGCCAGGCGTGGTGGTGGGCACCTGTAGTCCCAGCAACTCGGGAGGCTGAAGCAGGAGAATGGCGTGAACCCGGGAGGCAGAGCTTGCAGTGAGCCGAGATCACGGCACTGCACTCCAGCCTGGGCGACAGAGTGAGACTCCGTCTCAAAAAAAAAAAAAAAAAAAAATAGAGTTTAATGATTTCAACTGATGACAATTTTAGTCATAAGTTGCATTGAACTGTAACTACAGAAGTAAATATTTTGTACTTCCAGAGGAAAAAAGGATGAATATTTTAAACATGATTATATCTTCTATAAGAACTGTTTAGATTACTTCACATGGTTATATCTCCCTTTTTCCTTTATTTCCATATCTCTAATAAATGCTAATCTCATCTAAAAATAGAGAGATTCCTTTCAAAATATACTAGTAATTTATTTTCAGGCTTCATATGCTCAAATTAATGTAGAGTATTTTGATAAAGAAATGTGTAACCACAGTGGTTGATACGCATCTAAATTTCTTCTTCAGGAAAATTCTGAGCTTATACACTGAGTTTACAAGAAGCAGAACACCAATAAAAGGCATGCCCTACTAATGAAATAATTAGATGCACTATCTTATGGGAAGGGTGTGTGTGTGTGTGTGTGTAATTTTCATTTGTTTTCCACTGGAGCTACTTAATAAAAAGAAGAAACATACCTTTCTCTTAATATCATAGTAAACAAAATTTTTACAATGTATAGGCCATTCTAACATGTGAGGGAATTTTAAGAATGGAGCCTGTATTCCTAAAGGGCTGAAGATTCAGTTGAGAAGGATCAGAGAATGCCTAAAAGAAAACTAATAATTCAAGAAAGCAGAGATGAGTTTCCATATAAAATGGCAGGCACCAGCTATGAGGGTTTGGTTCCTGAACTGGTTTAAGATGACCAGAGTGTTTTCAGCAGTCCTTTAGAAGTGAAATTTCTACTGTTCTTAAAGAAATGTTAGTTCTTAGAACTGCAGAGCTCAAGACAATGGACTTTCTCCATTGAGGTCATTGTAGTCAAATGAAGCCTCACAAGGACAACTTTCATGGTGTTTTCCTGATATAGTAAGTATCATTTTGGCTAGAGTCAAGTTTTCGTAAAAGGCAGAATTTGGAGCTAAGGATAGAGAAGTAGATACGATCCAGCTCATGGAAGGTGTTGCTTGAATTCCATGCCAACTATTCACCCTGTAGTTTGTAAACAGTAGTCATCCAGCTCAGGACTTTGTGCAGGGAAGTCACAAGTGCATATGTCTGTGATGGCAGAATGGAGAGGTTAGGCACAGTCTAGTGAGCACATCACTGCAGATACACAAAGTGTCAAACAATGAGGGCCCTCATCAGATTGGTGGCAGTGGGACTAGAAAGGAAAAGATGGACTTGAGAAACATTCCTAAGGCAGAATTAACCTGACCCAGTGCCTGACTGGATTTGGGAATATTGTTGGAAGGAGCAATAATCACTTCATGAGGAAAATCAGTGGAGCCATCTGTTGCAATAGACTAATCCCCATATGCCATCAGTCTGCAGTTCTGAACAGCAAAGCCAAGATGACTTTGGAGAGTAAAATTTTGTCTTCAATGGTTGATGGCCTGCCCCAGATGGCCTGATCAATCATGGGGCATTCAGCTTCCTCAAGATGACAATGTAGAAATGGGACTATGGACAACTTGAGATGTTGACTAGAGATTGAGGAGTATCAGAAGCAATCCTTTCTTCTAAGGGGCGTGACTTTACCATCACATACCCAACACATGTGGGCTAAGATCTTTCTCCATCTCCTTTTTCCTTACCTAGCAACAAATGGGCTGCAACCAACAGTCATCTTTTGATTCAATGTATGGAACTGACAAAAATAATTACTCTGTGTGGCTCTTGATATTGCACATCTTTGTCAAAATTCTTTTAAGCACAGATCACTGGGATGGTTCTTGTAGTAGTGCCACGAACTAGACAGGCATAATTTTCCAATAAAACATGAAGAAAAAAATGTTTAAATTGGATAATAAACTGGAGTTTTGCCCATTTCGATAGGGTAGGTCAAGGTTAGTACTTTGAATGTGTTAGCCTAGAATAAGTAAGCAAAATTTTATACATAAATATCACTTATTTGCCACTTACATTAAGCTTCTACTGTGGATACATATCCAGGGCTGCTTCTAGGATCTTATCCATATTCATTGGATGTTGTAAAAGCAAAATGGGATGGGAATCTTCATTGGAAAACACCCTGCATCTTGACATCTTGTGTCCAAACATGATGTCAATATTGATATTATCTCAAGGGATAGCAGATTTCAGATTGGTAAGCCAAACATATCTAGAGATTAATTCCTTTTTCTATATCATTCAAAATACGCTGTGCCTTGAACTATTTTCTTAAAAAAGAGAATATTTAAGTAGCAGAGATGTTCCAAATGGTAACTGTAGACACAGTTCAAAGGACAGTGGATAAGGATATATTGCCACCTATCAGCAATGCACCTTCTTCTAAATACTTACATATTTTTTCTCTAGGTCAAATAAAATATATCTTAAGCATTGTCCTGGGTCACATATAAATGACTAAACCCCTTATTCATTTTGTTACCACAATGCAATGTGAATGAATTAGAGGTGAAGGGAGGATTGGCTTGTATTAGTCAATGTCTCCAGCTCACCAAAATGTATGCTTATTGTCACAATTAGGCCTCATTAATTCTTTTTATAGGTTTGCCAGTCCTTAAGTGGTATATCCTTCTCCAAACTGTTTTTGAGAAAATGAACAATGGAATAAATGAGTGGATGAAAAATTAAGTAGATAAATAGGATTCTCTGAGGGGAGTGTAACAGCTAAACTAGCAAGTTGGTCCTGTGGTGGTGGACGGGTCTAAAATATATTAGATAATACTGATGGTTTACAATTAGGGCTGACCACATATTCTAAATGCTTTACACGTATTAAATCATTTCATCCTCAAAACAATGCTATGAATTAGATATGATTTTTAACCCATTTTGTGGATGAGAAAATTGGGAACTGAGCTATTAGATAATTTGAACAGAATCACATAGCTGGTAAGTTACACAGTAGGGATTGAAACCCAGAAATTGGCTTCTGAGCCTGGACTTAAAAAAACTACACTATATTCTTTGCTATTAGAGAGTGGAAAGCTCCTAAGTTATAGGAAAAATTTTTCTCTACATGTATTTATGTAGATTTTTAGTACCTAATAACGGGATTATGTTTGACTTGTTGAAATTTCGAGAAAGATCATAGACAGAGAAAGTGTGTGCTTTCAATCTTCTTGACTCGGTGTTGCCTACTTAGAGCTTTTCTAATTCACATTGAATAGGCATATTAGTTTGAAAACATTTTAAGGCATTTTACTGACTAGATATTTGTAGTTCAATTTGACTCTCCTGGCCACACGCATTGGGTGTACTCCATGGATTATTCAGTTATCAAGTCAATTCCTTAGGCATCTGTTAACTCTTCAAACTAAACAAACCATTCTATGTTGTGAAAAATACAATTGGATTTTAATATTAACCTCAAAAATTATGGTTGGGAAGGTAAGCAGGCTTCAGGAAAAGGACCCATATATTACTTGTGGTCTTTTGTCTTCTGTCACTGTTGCATATATTTCAGAACATAACAATATTTGTAGCTTAGTATTAGATACCGTTTTGTGGAGAAAAAATTACTGCCCTTCCTGGAAAGCTCTTACGGCTGCCATATAAATTGTTGCTCAAGCCTACATATTTGAAAGCCAATGAAGGTAAGAGATCTTACTTCCCATTTCCTTGAAGAGAGGAAGCAGGAACAATGAAGATAATGGGCTGTTTGATGAATTGGTGATCCACAATAGAATTAAAGTGGCCCCCAATATTTCCAATGATGTCTTTTCTTTGCCTATTTAGATAGACTTCTGGAAACATCATTTGACATTTTGTTTTGTATTTAATATTTTTAAATAAATTTCTGATTATAGGAATCATTAATGTTCCCTCTTTCACACATGTGAGCATGCACACATGTGCTTAAGCGTGAACACACATACACATTCCAACCACCAGAACTGTGCAATATTAGGAAGTCTTTCCCTTCTCTGATTTCATAACATTAGATATTGCTGTAAATGCATTAAACAAGGAAAAGAGCTAAGAATGCATATATTGGTGTGACTTTTGTATTCCTCATGGGATCTGGTGGAGCTGAATGCCTCGCCAAATTAATTTGCCACTCATGAGACTCAAATTCTGACAAAGCCTACAGGATTCTAGTGGATGTATTTGCCAGTAAATCACATGTGCCAAGGAAACCACAGTGACCTGTGTCAATGGCATGGGCTGTTCTCAGTAGGCTTGGTCGTTGACCCCAGGCCACCCATCTTCTCTGAGTGCCTACATATATCTCTCTTTGAGAATTTCAGTGACCTACTGTTCACTCAAGTTCATTGAATTTACAGTGATCACTCCTAACCTTAAACATAGAAGGCAAAGAAAACAAATCACACCATTTTTTTGGGGGGTTTATGCTCTCCCTGGATTAGGAAAATTTCAAAAATTATTTTCTTTAGCATTCTAAGATGCTGTGAAAATCAGCCAAGATGCTAAATATCAAAATTGTTAAGGGCTACAACTTGCATAAATACTGTCAAATATTGAAAATGAAAGTAAGCCACATAATGTATACATACGGATGTCTGAATCGTTATATACATATTACTTATTTATATATATGTAAATTAGGTAGATAAATATGTAAGTTTTTAGCTGAACAAAATAGGACACGGTACCAAATGAGGCTAAGGTGGCAGATTCAATTCCTGTATAACCTGCTCAGTTAATTCTGTTCTTTATTCATAGATTGAACCCCTGATTCTTAGTCAGATCTTGTATAATTTTTATAATGTTGCAGCTGTTCCAAAAAGGCAGTGTGAATGAATCAGTGCAACTCGCCCCACTATTGGGAAAACACGCAAACCTATCAGGGTATATCCATAATGTATCTGTTCTTTTGAGGGCAAGTGTAATTTTACTCTCAAATTCAATGTGTGATTTTGATATTACTATGTGAATCTTGTTAAAATATGTAAATAGGGCATTTGCTAAACTGTCTTTATTTAGTGTTCTTTTAAGTGATCATAAAATCTTAATGACTATTATTACTGATACTCTAATAAGTACTTCAATGAATTTTTTGATGGTTAAATATAATTTGTATGTTACTCTAGAATCTCAATATGGGAATTTTAATATTGAAGCATTACCGTAAAATATTCATGCCATCAGCCTTCCATATTGCTGTACCATAGAATAAATGCATGTTGATTTGAACTTAAATCTTTCTGACATACAATGGTTTGGGTATCACAACATCTTGTAAAACATTAGCCATTCAGCTGAGGGAAAGTGACTTGCATTTTCAGAGTATTTATAAATTGATGTTAAAAAACATTTTATTCTAGTCAAGCAGGCTCTTGCTTTACGGTCTAATTTTGGACATATATGTGGGTTACTTAAATAGAGAGATAACATTAATCTTTCAGGAGCAACAAGTGCTGGGTGGGGTTAAGGCCAAGAGATTAGCATTTCTGTTATCAACATGCTATTGTTGGACTTAAGTACTGCAATATATGATCATTGCAGAATGTTCAAATAATTTAGATTCCTTTGAACTCTGCTGTATGATACTACATTTCCTCACATCGTAAGTCCCCATCCTCAACTTTTTTTTTTGCTAAAGGCCAAGCAGCAATTAGTAGGAAATGTTACATCTAATATGCCTGTGATTTGCTTGAGGCCAAACAAAGCAGCTCATGATACGGCGTTGCTGCTGCTATTTATGTAGACATTAGGCACAGGAGCAGGTTTTTAACAATAGGACTGCTTGGGCTTTATGTTACACATCAAGAAATATTTTGTTTATGCTTTATAAATAGTGTCACCTATTTATAACCTTCAGCCGCTGTTCTTTTAATGGCATTCTCAAGTGGCCTTTGGATTGGTTAACATCAGCCACTCATGCCTTCTGTTCTGTTGCTTGAGAAGTTAAATGGGAATATGTGAGTTTTAGCTGGCCAATCTAATAAAACTCTGGGAAATCGTTAGGGTAAAGGAAGTTAAGCTATAATTGACATCATATAACAAACATTGAAAATGTTGAGAAGAAACAGATTAGATGAGTTTTATATTATGAAAATGTCATCTGACAGATGCAGTACAGTAGTTTCATTTGAAAAGATCTCCACATACACTGAGTCTTCTATTCCATTAAAAGAAGAAAAAAAACCTGAGGTGACAGGAGACTCCTATGGGGGATTGGCTGTCTATGCATATCTCAGGGAATCTTTGGGGGACATTTATTCTCATCTTGGAGGTAGAAGGAAGATTTTAAAGTTAATAATGTTTCTGCTACCTTACTCTTTCCTCCCCTTGTGCTTACAGGCAAAGGTGAAAACCTGCCCTGTATCTCTTGTGTCTAATGGAGAATCTACATCAAAAGCAGGAAGTGCTTTTAGAGATAATAGAGAGAAGAGGGAGGAAAGTGAGATCAGCTCAGTGGTTTGTGGCGGCCTATAAAATCAGCAAAGGCCTTTACAGAAACGGGAGCCAGACAGAACTCACAAAAAGTAAAGGACGTAATCTGTTCACAAATGCAGCCAGTTGGCAAGCCTGAATGACTGCCCTCTGTCATCACAGTAGGTACAGATCAGCACACAATCCTAACACATTTGCATTTATAAACAAAATGTAGAGAAATTGATGAGAGAAAGAGGGAAACAAATCAACCTTTCTAAATTTTTTTTTTTTTTTTTATCAGACACACTTATTTTTTAGTCCGGCACTTTTTGATTTGAGAAAGATGATTGTGAAGAAGACATTAGCTAAAGCTGCATTTTTCTGTGTCACTGCGCCTATTCCCCCAAATGGTTCAGAGTAGAACATGTATCTTGAATTTACTACCAACCTCCTGGTAGGCTTTCACTGTTAACAAAAGCCACCTGCACCCGCGGGTTTGGGTAGCTTTGGGGTACTTACTTTCCAAGTCTCTGTGGGCACACAGCAGTGACAGCCAGGATCCAGTGGACCCTCTTCTGTGATCATCCACCACAGCGACCCTAGTATAATCCCAACACATTGGGCTTAGGCCCTGGGGCCTTCTTATATGGGGTGAGATGCTTTATCCTGGCTATAGAAAGCAAATGCCTGACACCCACAATGTGATCAGGCTGAGGTGGAGACCCTGCCTAGGAATAAGCAAGGTTGGCCGGGCATGGTGCTCACGCCTGTAATCCCAGCACTTTGGGAGGCCGAGGCGGGCAGATCTCCTGAGGTCGGGAGTTCGAGACCAGACTGACAACTATGGAGAAACCCTGTCTCTACTAAAAATACAAAATTAGCTGGGCATGGTGGTGGGTGCCTGTAATCCCTCCTACTCAGGAGGCTGAGTCAGGAGAATCTCTTGAGTCTGGGTGACAGAGTGAGACTCCGTCTCAGAAAAAAAAAAAAAAAAAAAAGAGAAATAGGCAAGGTCTGCTGGTCTTATGGACAGTATTCCTTCTTTCCACGTATGGGTAACACTAGAGTGAGGACAGCATTGAAGCCTGGAGAGGACAAAAAGGTCTATGATGGTAGGGGGAGATTAATGTTTATCACAATGCCATGTGCCAAACACAGAGTTGACTTTTCAGTACCAGCTGACCACTCTGAAATGCCATGAACTGGGGTCTTCCCTGTAGCTAGCTGGGCTTCTGATGCAAAGTTATTAACAGAGATTGTACATCAAGCGGGAAAGCTACCTTAAAACATGTGTAAACAAGCCCTACGTTAAGGAAATAGACCAGGGTGAGTAGACTAACCTACAGAACGAGTTCCGTAGTAGAAAAATACGCCAAAGAACTTGAAAGTATAACCCGATTTCTTTAGGAAAGAAGTGCTCAAAGAGTATAGATACACTTTTGTTCTTTGTAAGCAAAGTTATTTCAGAGTGATTTCCCCGAAAGTTGGTGTTAACCTGCCTAAAGGTTTGTGGTCAACAAAAGTCTTTTGAAAAAGCTCCTCAGTCACTTTGAAGTAGAAAGTCAATGCCTGTTCTGAAATGTGACAGGCTCATCACCCCCAGACAGGTCTGAATAGAGTGGAGGCATGAGAGAATCAACTCTCCCTGCCATTCTAGTGGTTAAAAATACTAGAAACTACCTTCAATCAGTCTCTTGAATTTTTCATTTTACTCCTTATGACCAAGCTGCCTATAATAATCTAGCAGATTATATAATTACAACACACCTAGAGGTCTGTTCATTTATCTGGGCCTTGGGTTCTATTGTGCATTTCTCCATTATTTCCCATAGTCAGTATTTTTTAAAACCTGGCAATAATGTCAACTTCAGTAAGTTAAGATGCTGTGCTGCCTTCGCTGTTTATGCTTCGGTTCCTTATTAAATGTACCAGCTAAACAGAAAATGCGGTATAAATATGTTTCATGAGTCATTTAAGGATTCAGCCAAGAGACATTGCAATTGACTTTTGAGTCCATTTTTAGAACCAACTCTTTCAAGACTCTTCTCAACAGGAACACTTCCCCCTGCACTAGAACTGACAAGACTGTATGCATTACTTTATTTTGATACTGACATTTAAACAATAAAATAAAGCCATTTAAAACAAATAGTAGTGCTTTAAGTGTCTGGGCTGTCAAGATATCAAATTATATAACTTGGAAAAAATCAGAATTCATTGTTAATGGCATGCACTTAACACAAAGGGTCGCTGGAGTACTCACCAGATATATATTCAGCTACCATGTTGGAGCTAACAGGCTGTATTCCTTTAGATAGAATTGACTATATTCACTTAAATGGACTTGACTCTAGTACAATCACTGTATTCAAATGTCAAAAAAAAAAGAGAAAGAGGATGTCACAGAGGGTCACAAATTATGTTGGATTTTGACAGATTGTAGCCTTGCTTTACAAGAGCAGTAACATCTCATTTGTCACCGTTTGATCTGTAAGTGCGGGAATGGGAGCGGAAGGCCCTCCATCTCCGCCACAATTTAATCGCTCTGAGGCCGAGAGTGGTGGTGGAAGCCACCTGCCTGTGCACCGCACTGCTGATCTGTTTTAATTTAATCGTCCGTCAGCTGGATGAAAGCATAAATCGTCTCTCTTTGATCTGCAAAATGGTGTGTTTTTGTAAAGTAGGGTGTGGAAGTCAGGCAGAAGGGACTTACAGTTTAGTGCAGACTGGACAATGTGGCCTTACGAAGACACCAAAGTTGCAAACCAAGCAAAGACTCTCCCATGAAACTTAGGACGAAGTGGGGAAAATGGCAGAAGGAAATCTATTTGTGTTAAAAGGTTAACAATAAGATAAAAGCTTTGTGCATAAGATATTGTTCCAGAAAACTAAAACTAGTTCTCCCATTCATATCCATCATCTTTCAAATACATTTTCCATTGTTAGTTTTCGAACGTTGGCTTCAAGAGAAGAAAAAGAAGAATGATAAAGGAATTTTTATGTTGCCACTGTGAATGGTCAGCATTATTAATGTAACCTGAAGTTTTCTAAGCAGGATATGAACAGTAAAATACAATTTTGTTAAAATTGGTGTATGTAGAGAGGCACACACTTTTGAGTAAAACAAATGATGTAATGGTTGAACACAACGATGTTATATCACAGTAGTTATTATGAGGCTTTACGTGGTCTCATACGTAAACATTTTAAGGTGCTTTCCACGTCATTTTGTAGTCAATTTCCCAGAATTACAAATAATGTATTTTTATAAATAAAGAGGGAAAACTTCATAGCACCTCTGCCAAAAATAATTTGGGTCATGAAGAATTGTAATAAACACATTCTGTGTTTGGCACTTTAAAAAATAATGACTTCTTACTGCAGAGATTAAAGCAGTGGTATAGGGTTTCATACAATTAATAGAAACCCATCACCATTACAAGATGTTACCATTACAATAATATTCTTGTAAATCCTATAAACAGAAAATTGGGGGCACATTACAAATCTTTACACAGAAATTTTCCAATATATTATTTAAACTAATAACCAAAAGACTTCCAAAGAAGAAGAATCCATTTCAGGAAAAATTCCCAACAGTAACCCAGAAATTTCCAAAAAACTTCCCCTAGTCTGCAGGGAATCACTCCACAAACCAAACAAAAACTCCCCCTGAAATCCCTTTAAGATACTATGGAAAGCAGAAACAATTTACAGTTCAATTTGAAAAGCTGAAAATTTCTTCACTGGTAATGGTTCTAATAAAATTACCAGCAGAGGAGAAGGCCCCTGAAGACCAGTTGAGTCATCCTGCTTATTCTGGCCCATGTATTTAGTTGGCTTTCCCCTTCCATAATTCCCATTAATGGCTTTTCTAAGCAGTATTTGCATAGGAAACATAAAGGTGTCTCTGCCACTTCCATTTATTAAGTTATTCCACTGCGCTGCTGCAGGCTCAGAGGTAAACATCACTGAGCTTTTAGGTTAAATAAGTCCCAAAAAGCAGTTTTGGAAGAACCTGAATTTTTACTGTGGGATTTTGAGGAGTGTAAAGTAAACTGTGGTTGCAACACTGATGTTACTATGAGTGAAATGGGAGAGCAGATTATATGGATTCTTCCTGCCTTGTAGGGCTAAGCTCTGCTGATGTGTTTGGGCTAGCACAGACCACAGAAGTGGGGAGGGAATCAAGAAAGGAGCGGGGTGGAGAGGAAGGAACTGTAAAGAGTGTTATGTATACATTTTGGGAAGTGATAAAAGAGTGCCAACAAGTTTCTTTGGATGACTTCTCTGTAACCCAAGATATCAGCTAATCTACTTAAATTTCATGACACCTGAGGATTGAAACAGTTCTATTCCCGCCCCTTCCTTCCTTCCCTCCTTCCTCCCTTGTCTTCCTTCCTGGTTGAGCAACAGTAAATGTTAGGATTATGAAACATATAGATTGCTACCATTAGACACATCCTGGAATTCCTCCTTTTCCTTCTCCCTACATCTCTTCAGTTACTAAGCCTAGTAGGTTACCTACAGAGTATCTTTTGAATCCATCTCTTTCTGTTCATCCCCTTTCCCACTACTTTAGTATAGATAATTTCCCTTTCTCACCTGGGTTACTGAAATAATCTCCACTAGTCTATATATCTTTGGTGACTTGTGCCTGACCTGTCTTTTTTACTGCATAGGAAAAAGTCCAAACTCCCTAGTAGTTATATAAGCAGCCATTCACAATTGGAACTTAAAATGTTCTCTCCCTAGCCTTCTTTAGGCACCAGATGTTTCAGCTACTTGCCTGCTCATAGCATGCCTTTCATGCCTCCATATTTCTGCTTGTTCATTCTCTCAACCTGGAATGCTCTTCTCACCCTCATCTTTGCCTGGAGAAATTCAACATATCCAAAAGAAAGCACTTCTATTTTGTGAATCCTCAGGAAGAATTAATTGTTTCCTGCCCTATATTCTCATAGGATTTTTTTTTTACACACCTCTAGCACAGTACAAAATATATGACAGTGAGTTATTAGAGTCTCCCGGTGGATTCTGGGCCCTTGAGGGCAGGCAATAAGTTTTATTCTTGTCTCACCTCCTCCTCTCACTGCCCCTAAACCCAGCATAGTTTTGTGACCTGAGTTCATGTTCCATCAATACTGATGATAAACTCATTGGCAGCAGATATTCCAGGAGAATTTCTTTGAAGGCTTATTTGAATTTCCTGTATGTGTCTGAGTGCACACATGAGTGCATGAGTGTGTTTATATGTGTGTTACATTAAGTAGACTTCACATTTATACACACCTTTATAAGATTTTGTATCTAATGACTCCCTGCTAAGATCTGGTATACCAATTGAATTAGGTCTTCAGGCTACTCTTGGAGAATCTGATTATTGATTTATATGAAAAGAAAACACAAGAAACAGACAAATGGGGAGAACTTACCACTTATATCAAATACCTGCCGTGCGCCAAACTGTGTCTGAGATGATTTTTTTTTTTTTTTTTTTTTTTTTTTTTTGGGACGGAGTTTCGCTTCTGGCTCTTATTGCCCAGGCTGGAGTGCATTGGCATGATCTCGGCTCACTGCAACCTCCACCTCCCAGGTTCAAGAGATTCTCCTGCCTCAGCCTCCCGAGTAGCTGGGATTACAGGCACCTGCCATTACGCCTAGCTAATTTTTGTATTTTTAGTAGAGACAGTGTTTCATCATGTTGGTCAGGCTAGTCTCGAACTCCTGACCTCAAGTGATCCTCCTGCCTCGGCCTCCCAACTGAGGTGCTTCTTGCAATGTTAGTTATTCCTCTCAGAGCCAGTACAATAGCTAGATCCCAGTTCTGCCTCTACCATTTTAAGGTAAGTAAACCTGGGCACTTACTTAACTACTGTTTCCTTTCCTTTTTTCTCACAGGTTTGTTCTAAGGAATAAATGAGTTAACACATATAAAGCACTTAAGACAATGTTTTTCACATGATTAGTGCTCAACATTATCAATAAATAAAATACACACACACGTATACATATATTTATTTATACACACACACACACACAATTTTTTCTTGATAGCGCTTAGCAATCCTCATATCCTTACAGATGAGGAAGTATTTGGGTATCCTTCCCTAAGTCACATAGCTAGTAGGTGGCGGAGCTAGGGGAGAGGAATATCAAATTAAGTGCTTTAGACAACTTATTTCTCCTATACTGCAGCGCACCTTCCCCTCAAACAGTAATGATCAGAGACTGTTTAAAGTGGTCTTATCACGCTAAAGCTACGTCAAATGGAAAAAAAAAATGTTCCTTTAAATATTCTTCAAATGCCTTCAAGCCCTGCAAGCTGCATGGACTTAGCCTGTTATGGAGATGGGGAAATTAGGCAGGGATTAAGCTGGTTGATGGGCATATTGTAAGCCTATATTTTTCTCAACTCAGCGTTATCCTGCCAACAATGGGAATTCTGGTTTGGGCAATGGCAGCATCTTTAGAACCATTTTGGAACTGGAGCAAAAAAGAAAAAAATAGAAGCACGGAATTTTGTACAATTATCTACACTTTAAGGTCGCCTTATGTTTTTTAAAGATGACAAGCCTATTTTAATAACTTATATTTCTATTGCTAAATGTATGACCACTAAATTGAAGGCACACCTGCTATGGTACACTCTGCCTCTGTACCAAATACCATATAGGGAAATAAATGAGGGCTAGGCCCTTCTGTGACAGTGAAATTCACTTTTGTGGAGACTGATCACTCTTGAGAGGTGATAAATGCCAGTGGAAAGGTACAGTAAGCCATCATATATTAAATATGGAAAAGTACTTTTAAATAATATTGAAATGTGCAAAATACAAGCTGACAGCTACCACCAAATAGAAATGTAGGCCAAGATTTTGTTCGACAGAATTAACCCCTAATGAAGATTTTGACAGGAAATGCCAGAATATACAACATCTATGTTAACTAATGTGTCAATAATTTTGCTATTTTTATGCTTATGTCTCCTGTCTTTTTCATGGCAGATTATTTTAAGAAAAAAATAGACTAGTTATTTCTAAAGTTGTTTTTAGCTAAGATTATTTAGTGAATCACAGAGGATTCCATTTTATTGAATCTGACTTAAGTAGTTAGGGATCCTACTTTTCATTTTTTCATAAAATGGATATTATTGAATTATGAAACTTCAGTTATTACTTTTGTTATTTCTAGAAAGAAGTGGAAATACAGGAATACCAGGGACTATACTCACCTGGGTTTCAGGGCTCTGCTGCAGAAGCCGTGGCAACAATGAAATGTGTTCTCCAGGGTAGATAAAGGTGTGACCCACTCAAAGGCTCTCCTGAGACAAGTACAGAATAAGTGTTGACTTCTTTGAGGGATGGTCTGTGTTCTTTTCATTTGATAAATGTTAATATGCCAGATATTGTGCTAGGCTTCAAGTTATAATCATAAACAAAAGCCATGTTCTAGAAAAGCTTATAATCTAATGTGTAAATCTGATATGAATCAAACAATTTCATGAGTAAATGTAGAATAAATGTTAAGTAGGAAATCCTATGTAGCAGAGGTATATGATGTCATAAGTGTGTGCAATAGATTAACTAGCACAGCTGGTATGAACATTTAATGTTCTACACATTACAACGTACTAATTTTTGACAGATTTGCTATGAAGTGTTAGTTTTCACTGGAGATTGTAGAGTACAAAAGAGAAGGTGAAAGAAAATTCAAAGCCTGTAGCCAAGAAAGATGCTCATATGTACTGGAGACCACTGTGCTACACAGAAGACATGTATTTCATTTATTTGTACATCTTTCAGAAGACACAATTCCTCCTCTTTTTTTGCTATATTACTCTAGATATATTAATTTCGGAGGTGTTTTGTGAACTAGAGGGAATTGGTAAAGTGGTTTTTATAACAAGATGCAATCTGATCGCTTCATTAGATTTTAATAATATGGTTAGTGATTTCTGCCTATTTTAAATGAGCTTAGATCCCCAAGAACCATCAGACCTAAGGAACTGTTTAACAGTGCCTCTGGTTGAAAAGGCAGATTAAGTTAAAGGTGGCCACTCATCAGCAAAGAGCCAAAAATGGAACACAGGCTTCTGAGTTCAGTGTCTGGGCTCTAGAACATCCACACATTCCATGCACAAGGGTGCAGTAATGTTGTCCAGTCCTATCATTTCTGTGAATTGAACTCCAGGAGCTCCAGGAAGGATTAGGTTATGATCTGGTGAATCAGTGATTCCCTAAGAAGGTCTTAGATGTCTAAAAGTATCTCCCTCCTTTTCTTTCATCACTTAGAGGAAATTTACTTCATGATCCCCTAAGAAAGAAGACTGAAATGAATTTATGACCCGAATGCCTATATTAAATATTTGCCCCAAAAGCAATGAAACCAGGGCAACTATGCATACATGAAATATGCATTGTTTCAGGAGAACATCTTCAGAATCTACAGTCATGACAAAAGCAATAAAGGAGGATAATATTTAAGTTGATAAAAGATGCAAACATGACTTTATTGGGTTTCGAAATTCAAATTAAAAGAATAAATATTTCATCAGTGATACTAATTAAAGATTGGTCAAAGATTTGTCTGTGTCTCATATAGTAAATACCAATCAGAACTGATTAAGAGAAGTAACATTTATTGGACTGCTCAGTTATAGAAAGAAATGATTACTATGAAGTCCATTTTACTGAATAATGGTTATTTGATTATAACTTGATTTTCAAATGACATTAGTATTCCTCGATATCATGCCACCCTCTTCTTTCAACAGAGTAAAATTGTGATCTAGGAGAAATAATGCTTTGGGATGTTTAATTATATAAACTTATTAGTGGTTTTGTGTGATTACATGTGCTTTCAGTGTTTTCATTTGTTATCATCCTTGCTTTTTAAAATGCTAAATGACAAGTTAATGGGTGCAGCACAGCAACATGGCACATGTATACATATGTAACAAACCTGCACGTTGTGCACATGTACCCTAAAACTTAATGTATAATAATAATTAAAAAAAAGAAAAAAAAGCCACGCAAAGAATTGATTGCAAGGATTATGATATTCAGGCACTTATCATTTGATCATCATAGTCACATGTTTCCTTTCTATTTTGTTTATACCTCTCATTAGATGCAAAATTCTGATAATAAAATAGTTGTGTTCTCAGTAAAAAGTAGCCACTGAGAAAACAGGGAATAAAGGAGAAGGAAATGTAATATTAAGGTCGTGGTTACTGGCATGGGTGCTCTGGTCTATCAGATTAGAGTCGTTTGATAGTAAGGTCTAGGGAGTGGTGTTTCAGAAACAGGCATGAATATGCACACACAGAGTTGATGCTGTAACATCTCTTCATTCAGTTTCTTTCTTTCAAATATAAAGCATGTAAATTGCCGTACAAGCGCCCACTCTGTCCAGCCTTCCTGACCATTGTGCTCACCCTGGATCTCATTTACTTTTATTTTGTAAGTTAGGCTGATGCCGAAGTGTTCTTGCTTGTCTACATAATAAATGTAAACAAGTGACAGAGAGGTCATGGTGGTCAAACCTGTACTATTGTCAGTTTTGGTGGCCACTTTTTTCCACATCTAACTCCATCCACTTTGCTCCAGGCCAGCGTCATGGGGGTGTAGGGATTGTGGTCAGCATTCAGCTGGAACTGTCTTTAACCTTCTCAGGAGTCTGAATATGATTGGAATAGACAAGATTTCTTTTATACTTTCTAGGTAGCATCATTTTATGAATGTAGAAATTCCTTACAGTTTCCTAAGGACAGCAAAACCATTATGGGTTCAATTGCTATTATATAACAAGAGGGTTCCCTGTGAACAGCCTCTTTCAAGGATTCCCTAGAATATCTACAGATCAATCTGTGGGTTTATCTAATGATAAATTACCTTTCTCTGTTAACCAGATGAAAATCTTTTCCTTTCCACCCATCAACGGTGGTGTTGTGCAGTTATGTAGACACATGTCTACTTGAAGCCATTTTTGCTAGCAAATATATGAACAATGAAGAGTTAAAATAATTATCAACCTGACCTATGCATGCTGCTCCCACACTGTCTCTTTCTGTATGTATGTGTTACATACCAGGTACATTAAAATTCACATTTAAATTTCAAATGAGCTAAATACACCATTGCTTTCAAATAAGTGACTGATTTTTGTTCCTCTCATCTTATATTAATATTAATATTATGGAATCTTCTGTACCCTTGCGTTCCTTGCTGACTATCTGATAATTGGGTTGTGGGGGGAGTGCTGAGGGTCATCTTGTTTAGCTTATCTCTGCAAGAGAAAGAGTGGCCAATAATAAGGGAAAGTGGCAATAAAATGGTAACAAAAAATTGAAAAGAAGATTTAATCTCTGGCCAATTTGAAACATATCCCAGAGAATCCATAGAGAAAAAGATAAAGTGTGACTATGAGTAAGTTAACTAAACACATTACACTGTGTGAGAGCAAATGGAGTTAGTCCATTGTACATGTTTAATTTCCTATTAGTCTCTGGCGTTTACTACCACGTCTGAGTTGGAGCATCTGTAAATTCAGTTAAATACAGTGCATTGTCTAAACATATCACAGCTCCAATCAGTCACCCCAGCTGCTGATAAGAAGCCTCTTGTATTATTGAATCTACAATGGGGAGGCTCTGCAGGCACCAAGATAACAGCTAGGTATTTCACTTTTAAGTGTGTGGTGGTTGGGGGGGTTGGGTGGGGGCAGTGAAGGAACCTAGCTGCTGCCTTTGCTATTACAGCTCTGACATTTATTACTGCTCTCTGATTTGCTTTATACCAGTGATGTGATTTTGTTTTTGAATGTATTACATCTTTCTTTGGTTTTAGCTTAAACTCTGTGAAGCAAAGAGAAGGGGAGCAGGGGCAGCAAAGTATTGCAAACAAACAAAATCAGCTTTCTTGTTGTTAAGAAGATAGCCAACAGCTTCTTCAGAGGGGTCTTTTTTTTTTTTTTTTTTTTTTTTTTTTTTTTTTTAATTTAAGCTCTCTTTATTGATTTTTCCTTTTCTTGCAGATTGGGTGCATAAGGATGAAACCCAGTCTTTCGTTTACTTTTCTCTTTCATAGTTTCATTGAAATTTTTATTACAGTTCCTCTAATGATTGATCCTCAGAAAGCAAATCATTTTGGCACTAATGAACTAGAAGGCAGATCTATACATAATATAACAAATGTCTTTCCCGAGTTCCACACAAAATTTTTCTTTCCTTTTGTTATTATTACTTTAATCTTGTATAATTATAGTACAACAATCATCTTACTATTGGTAACAGTATACATAGACACATATAGTCATTTTTAGATATAATCCTCTTTTACACCTTAAAAATTTCCTTTCATAAGGGAGATGTTGATAGCTATTCTCATTCCTGAGACACATTCTCATACCCTTTTCTAAAATCTTACTCAGATACTGGCTAATGTGTTGTGTGAAGATCATAATGTTACCTGTTTCACACTTTGTTTTTTTTTTAATAGAATGATTGATAATCTTTTGCAAACTGCTCCATATGTCTAGATTTCGCATATTGTGAAAGTACAGATCACATTGCCTTCATTTGATTTTATGAGTTTATATTTCCTCTTTCCCAAACAGATGTTTTACTACAGCTGCTATTTGTTTAGTAAATTGCTTCACATGCCATAGTACTGTTTTCATATAACACTGCAAATCTGACCAACAATATTAATGCAAAAAAAAAGAAGAAAATGGAAAACTCCTTTAGTAAGTTCTAACTGAAGCTCTGTTTCTTGGTTACGTTTACTGGCCTAGTTCTGCGCTGTGTGTTTCTTTACAGTCACAGCCTCATTGTACACACATATTCATACATCCCACTCATATAAGCATCTCCCCCTCCTCCTTCCATCCACCTGTCCACCTGGTAATGAGCCAAAGAAGCCCTAAAGCCAGGCAGAGGGCTAGGGTTTCAATATATTCCAAAGATAATTCATCCTACACAAAAATGTTACAGTGTATTTGGTGAAAAATGATGATATACTTTGTGCTTTTAAGTTAAAAAGGTCAAGAATGCATGTTTAGATCAAGGAACAACAGGTAAATATTTTAGATGATACAGGCCAAGGAAAAGAATGTATGCAGGGTGGTTAGGGCGTGAATGCTAGGTATTAGCAACAGATTATTGGATCAAGAAAGTGACCCAATCCCATTCTAATGTCACAGGATGCACTTTTATGGGAAGGTCACTGTTTTTTAGAGATGAGGTTGATGATCCAGTTATGAAAGCTCTCTTAAGCCTATATGCCCCTTATTAAGCTATTGTCTCTCAGCTCTAAACCCACTCTTCTTTGTGATATGGGGGCTGGGATTCAGGACACCAGGAGAGAGAAAGGATTTTATCCTTGTGTCTGTTGCCTATTAACTTGTTCCTGACAGTGCCACTCTATTAAAGACCCATTGCCCTGACATTGACAGTTGGCACAGTTTCTAGCTTTCTGTGACACTCTCAGATGAAGCCCCATTGTGCACTTGGGAAAGCCGACTACTGGCCACTGGCTTTGACTCCTCTGATACCAGTCTCAGTCCAACAGGGCCTCTTCACTGAGCTTCTAGATTCTGATGTGCCAAACACTTCCTTTTATTCCCACAATTTCCAGAGGCAGTAGTTGCTTCCTGTAGTTACAATCCCTGTTCAGTTTTTGCTCATGTAATTCTCCAACACACTTTGAACCAAGTTTTCATATTGAATTCTCCCTGTTGAAGTGCCTACTGTGGTTTCTGATTCACTGTCTGGATGCTAACAAAGGTGGAACTGCAGTTTCCTAATTTTATATACACTTTTTCTTTTAATGTCACCTCCTCATTTCCTCACAGGATGCTAGAATGTGTGACTAGGGTGTGATGGCATAAGTTAAACAATTTTTCTTTCCTTTTTTTTTTTTTTTTTTTTTTTGTTTTTTTTTGATTCAGAGTCTCTGTCACCCAGGCTGGAGTGCAATGGCACCATCTAGGTTCTCTGCAACCTCCGCCTCCCGGGTTCAAGTGATTCTCATGTCTCATCTCATCCCGCCGAGTAGCTGGGATTACAAGTATGCACCAACATGCCCAGCTAATTTTGTATTTTTAGTAGAGATGGGGTTTCGCCACGTTGGCCAGGCTGGTCTTGAACTCCCGGCCTCAAGTGATCCACCTGCCTCGGCCTCCCAAAGTCCTGGGATTACAGGCATGAGCCACCGTGCCCGGCTGATTTTTCTGTCTTCTTTAATGGGAATCTCCAAGTTTTATAGAATGGCTTGAAAATTACTGAAGTCAGTGAATAACTGTCTTTGGTTTTTTATTTTTTGCTTATGTCTCCAACTTAAACTGATCTGCAATGAAAGCTCTTTTGTAGAATATTCAAAGGGTCTTTAGCATTCAATAGTGTCTTTTTCTCTGGTAAGGATTAAGTACAAATCTTTCCACATCTAGCTAAGTCAAACCAGATAAGGCAGATAGGTAAAGTTATAACAAATATTTGCATGCTACTTCATTGAAAGTTAGGGTCAGTTCACAGATTGTATCAGTCTTTGGGAGAATGGATGCATAAGATAATTTTGAAAAATTTTGTGTAGAACATGGGCTTTGAGTTATATTTTAAAATAAGCAAAGGAGTTTATTGTTAAAAAATAAGAGGGAACGCTAATGAAAATGAAATATTTTTAAGCTACATAGATTAATTTCATTTGAAAATGTCATTTCAGCATCTTTAATCATTAAAATGGGATTTTTGGTAATATCAAATATAAAATCAAGAAAATTAATGTGGTATTCTGATCAGTGTAGATAGCAACTAAATTCAGTAATTCAAGTAAAAAGATAATGCTTTAAGATCTCTATTATTAGATTTTGCTATCTATAGCAATTGAATTAAAAGAGTCTCTCCATCTATATAGATGGGGCTATACAGATGTAGTTTAACACTAAGTTATAATACAGCTGAAAAACTGTTTTGTCTTAGTTTTCTTCATGTAGACAATGAAAACAATGTCAGATTTTTGATCAAGTATTAATTTAAAGACAATTAATTTATAGTCAATTTGCATTTATTTTCTGAACCTTGAGCTTGTGGAAAATCATTTCAGTGTTCGGTTAAACTGTGAAGATGTTGCTTGGCTAGGCAATTCATTGTATCATTATTTTGAAAACATAGTTCATAGTAATATATAGTGTATGTCAGGGAAATTCTTGTGAAATTTTAGAATAATCCTTGCAGATCTTCTCTCTGCTGCACAAATCACCAATCCACTTGGGAACATTTAACCCAGAATAGATAATCCAGGGAGCTTGGTGTTAAAATGGCCAAAGCATTCCAGGTCAGGCTGGGGATTAAACTGACATAATAGTTCATGGAAAAATTCCATTAGCACCTGTTACAGTTGGCCCTAGTTGTGATTTTCTTATCCCAGTCTTATTGTTTGAAAAATGAAAAGAAACAGATTATACTTGGTATTGATGAATCTTTGCCTTCACAAATAACATTTTATTTTTTGCATTATGTTTTGTATCAAAAGCTTGTTACACGTATGTACCTAGAACAGTCACAAAGTCTTTCAGGCTCATGACAAGTGAGGGTGTGTGACCCTTTAGCCTCCTCCAGTAAATGTAATGGAAGAGGAACCATGTACAACATAGTTACTCCTCAGTGATTCTACAAAATCCCTGAAAATGTTGAAAGCTGCCTTCAGTATGACACTTTCTTTGCTAATGGGGATAATACCCTTAACTGTGTGTGAAATAACAACTATATTTAAAATTGAGGAATTTAAGCAGAACACAGAAGGCTAGGATTTACTCAGACATTCCATGCATTTTTATCCAATGCTTATTTACTAGCTGTGTGATCTTGGGCAAGTCATTCAACCATTTTAAGCCTTCATTTTGTTGTTAATTGAGAGGATTTTAATAACGCTCCCAAAGGCCCTATCGGTCGTAGGGCTTTGAATGGATTTCAGTGTTTAAAGATAAGTAGAGTACTTTTTAAAAATTCCAGAATGTTACAAAGTGTATTATAGAAAGCCTGGCAGATAACTAATTATAATTAAGGAGCTATAAACATAATACTCTTTTTTGAACTTGATGCAAGCCCCTTCATCTATGCCTTTATTTCCCCTTCTAAATCTTAAGTAACATCTGCCTCCTGTTGTGGTGATTAATGAAATAATCTTCCAACTTGTGGGCAAGAGGGGAGTGGGGCCAATAGCTCTTGCAAGGGACCTGGGAAACACGCCACTGAAAAGAACGCAACTTGCACGAAATAGGTAAATCCCAAAGCCACCACATTTCTGCCCTGAATAAGGGCACCCCTTTGCTTATTCACGTTGAAGTCTTCTTCCTCTGTCATAACCAAGACAACTCGCGACAAGGCATCCTCTTCAGGAAATGCGTTAAGTCTTATCCGCACTTGTGTCTCTGATGCGCTCCCTCCAGCTTTCCTCTCTAGCATACTGGGAACCCCCCTCCTTCGCGGCGTTGGAGCGGGCTTTGGTTTCTGTTTGAAGCCCGGCGTCGGCTCCGGACGCGCGCAGCGCCCTCCGCGGTGGCTCCGAGGAAGTCCCCGGGAGTCTGCGGCGGGAGCCCCTGGGAGGCCCAGGGGTGCGCGCGGGCCGACGGCCGGGTGTCCTTCACGGGATGTCCTTTCCACCCAGCTGTCCACGGAGCGAGCAGAGCCCCTGGCCGGGCGCCCACCCGGGAGCCCGGGGCAGCCTGCGGGTGGCAGTGGGCAGGAGCCCGCGTTCCAAGCCGGCCTTGCTCCCCGACCCGCTGCTGCCGCCCGCGCCGCCGGGCTTCCTAGGCCTTCGCCAAGGGCCTCCGCAACCCACCGGAGCCCAATCCAGGCAGAGAACCGGGGAGGAACGCCGAAGCAGCTCTTTCTCCCTCATAATTTGAGATGCTGTTTTATCATCAACAGTCTGTGTTCAGACGGGAAAGATTGGGCTGAATAAATGTGTCCGGGAAACAAGATGCAGCCTGCGTCCAACCAGAGCGCGGCGGTTGTGTTCTGTGACCCGCTGTGAGGCTGGTCATTCTGCATTGTTTACTCTTGTGCGTACATTTCAAAACACGGAATTACATCCGGAAATCTGGGTGAAAACGACATGGTCCCTAATTGTAAAGTTCTTTCACAGGACTTCAGATAAATGCAGTCATCTATATACCTCAAGAGTGGATTTATTTATTTGGGATATTTTTTAAGACCTTATTTTTAAAATAACTAATGGGTACTAGGCTTAATACCTGGGTTATGAAATAACCTGCACAGCAAACCCACATGACACAATTTTACCCATGGAACAAACCTGCACATGTACCCCTGAACTTAAAAGTTAAAAAACAAAACAAAACAAAAACCCAGCACTTTTAGGCTCACAGCAAAATTGAGCAAAAAAGTAGAGTTAATATCCCCTGACCCGCCCCTCTTCATCCGTACCCTCCCTCATTATCAACATTTCCCAGTAGACTGGTACATTTGTTAACAATCGATGAATCCACATGGATATGTCATTATTTCCCAGAGTCCATAGTTTATGTTGGGGTTCACTCGTGGTGTTATATATTCTGTGGGTTTTGACAAATGTATAATGACACGTATCTAACCATTACAGTATTATATAGAATGGTTTCAGTGTCCTAAAAATCCTCTCTGCTTTGCCTATTCACCCTTCCCTTCCACAACCCCTGGCCAAAATGGATTAAAAAAAAAAATAACGTATCAGACCAGAAGTTTCTCCCTAATTAGTTGCTTGTTTTCCTCACGGACTGCTTCCGGCTCCTAGAGAAGACATCATAGCATGAAGCATTCTTACACAGTTTAGGTTTTGTTAACAGGGGCTATTAGTGTGTGTGACTTCTTAATCCCCCTTCTGCTGAGGGGCATCTCCAGCCCAGTTTTAATTAACAGGGAAATGCTCATATTATTTTGGTACACTGATTATAGGCGAAGCCTAAGTGGAAGTCACTTTGGTGTCCCAAGGGATTTCAGTGTTAAAAATGCATAGGGTACCTTTTTCTTCTCTTTCTTTCTTTTTTTTTTTTTTTTCCTGTTAATTCCCTTCCTCCATGAACTCCAGATAAGCAGCAGGCCCGAGCCAGATTTCATTACTATCACGCACTCTTCATGGTCATCTTTTAATATTTGAAAGGATCATTTGTTAACTGGAAGTGGTCAATTTTTTTTTCTTTGGCTTTTGAAATATAATTTTCAATTTTTAATTTGACTCATTTAGATGAAATCATTAATCAGGGTTGAAACTGAGTTAATTTTCTGGAAAATAAATGAGGTTGTTAGAGTGAACATTATTAAGTGGGCTCTTTGTAAGAAAGGGATAATAGCTGAAAATATGGAATACTTGGAGAACTGTAGCACTTGGGTAAAAATCGAAAGGATTTTTTTTCCTTGTTAAGTGGAATAATTCATTTTCAAAATTAGATCAGAGGATTTTTAGCATTAAGCATTATAAACACCCCATTAATTATATTAGAAATTGTAAATAGCAAAGCTTCAAGAAATTGTAAGGAAAGTACACTGTGTAAAGTTGTTCTTGTTGTGAGATGTTAGGACATATACTTTCTGATGTGGTTTTACTCTTTCTTTTGAAATGACTTGTGAACCAGTACTAGCTTTGGTATATTTTATCTCTTGTGTCTCTGTTTAAATTTTCAAGATCTTTAATTGTGGGTTGATTATAAAATAAATCAGAAAAAATTTGTTGGAACCCCTTATGAATATCAAAACCTGTAATATTTTTCGTTTTCTGACACTTTGCAATCTGATTTGCAACCAATCTCCTTCAGATAATCTTCTGTTTTAACTACATGTACCATACCCATGACTTCATCTAAATTCCCAGATCCCTCTTGCACTCAAGCATTCAATTTATAACATATTATTTTAAATATTGATTATTCAATATTTCTTTCTATAGGTACGTTTTCTTGCTTACCTAGATTTTAAAAGCTTTGAGTGTCAGAATTGTGTCTTTGTATACCATATGCTCTTCTCTGCACACAGTAGGCATTAGATTAATTCTTTTTGACTGATTGACTCAGTGAATTATGGGAAACTGATGAGGTGTACAAGTAGCTTAGAAGCAAACCCAGATCCCAGACCATATCAGGCCTCTTTTTTTTTTTTTTTTCCAGCCAAACCTGGATCAAGTTTTAGCCATTAAAGAAGAAAGCATATTTCACTGACTTGCTGTGAGAGCACAGCATGACTTTAAGTGATTAGGATGGTGAGCAAAATACCCTTCCCAAGAAAACAAAGAAAGCTGAGATTTGGCCAGACATCCAGCCACCTCAATTCACCATTTAAGTAAGATGCAGGTCACTGGAGAATTCCCTGCTCATTGTTGCTTCTAATAGTTGCCTCCATTTCTTCATTTCTTACAGTCTCACAAGGTGGGTTGTTCCATATGAACAATTTCTTTCAGGGATATTTGTTGAATATTCTATATAGAGAAGTTCCCATTAATGCAGTTCAAGAGATTTTTATTGGCACTCCCACAAATGCCATATCTATTTGCAGATACATGTAGCAGCCACAGTCCACTCAGCCACCAGGTTCCAAGCTAAACCTGCTTAGAGCTTAAATTTGGCTGGCAGGATGAATTGCACCATCGATTCAACCTGTCTATATGTTTTTCTACAGTTTTTCTATTCACAGTTCTATATTTCCTATAAAACAATATAAATGGAGGATTAAATTGAACTATTGGTCTTTAGAAATCAACATGTATCTGAAAGATGCCCTTCCATTACTTGATCTTGGTAAGTTAATATGTATGAAGTATTCAGGGCAGTGAATGTTCCACAATAAACATTTAATAAATGTTAATTATTATTATTATTATTCACTGAAACAATAAAGAAGGGAAAAGCCTATATGGGTTGATAGGTATACTGTGGAGTATTGTATGTGAATGTGGATGTACATATGTGTCACCCTTCACACTGTAGGTTGAATGAAGGTCTTTCTAAAATACGAGTATGATCAAATCACTCATTTTCTGTCTCCTTCATTTATCCACACTACATCACTGCTTAAATCCGTCAGTGGCTCTAGAAGTATTATAAGCTGAAATCTCCATTTCATTGAGTGATTTCTCAGGGTCTACAGGACCAAGTCCCTTCACACATTTCACATTTTGTAGTATCTCAGTTATCAGTAATCTACATTTCCAAATCAGCACTGTCCAATAGAACTTTCTGCAGTTATGGGAGTGTTCCATGACTCCACTGTCCAATATGATAGCCACTGACAACATGTGACTGGGAAGCATTTGAAATACAGCCAGGGTACCTGAGTAGCAGCATTTGAAATTTTATTTTATTTTAATTAAGTTATATAACATATGTTGGGAAACACAGTTCCAAATCCTGTTTTTTCCTGCTTTTCTGCTACAGCTGTTCTCTGTGACCGAAATATCCTTCCATCTTCTTCATGCACATAGACACTTTCGCAGCTCAACACAGTGATGCCCGAGTTCCTTCTTCGACCTCTCCAGAAAGAGTTCAGTTTTCTTTATTATACTCCTTCTAGGGTCTAGCCCATGCTTTTATTAAAATGCAAGCATTATACAGCTGTAATTACTTTCCTGTGTACCGACCTGACTATGACAGTGAGCCCTGGAAAGAATGCTCTGGTATTGTCCCATGCCTAGCACGGTGCCTGGTGCATAATAAGCACATTGTACACATTTGAATAAATGGAATTGGGTGACTATAATGAGGCCAACAGGTAAAGCCAATTTCTCTTAGCTGTAATAGACAATTAAATGTGGGTTCTGTTTATTACTATTATTGTTATTATTATTATTGGATGGGGAAATTTTAAACATTTAAACAGGATAACAGAAACTCCTGTAGTTGGTCAGCAGCTCTTACCTGTATCACAAACATGGTAGGTCTCCAAAGGGCCAAAAAAACCCAATATATATCTTTAATGAATTAACCTGTCCCCCTCTGATATTTGCAATACATTTAACACTAGGAATTGTATAGCTTTAGTACTCAGGATGCCATGGCCAGATCAGATTTGGCCCAAGTCATATTGTAGACAGATGCAAACATATGCCACTGATTGCAAAAAAATTAAATTTAGTTACTGTTTGGACGAGGAAGCCGAAGCTGGGATTCACTTATTTCGAAATTGACTGCATTGTAATAGTTTAGCCATCTGTCCCACATGTGAAACGTTCAGCTCACATATACTTGGAGCATTGATATTGGCTAGTGGTGTTGCCCAAAGTGAATGCAAATGTTTAATGTTCACAAACAGAAACTGGTTTAGAGATAGCTGGTCTGTTCTCCTCCCACTCTCTCTCCCTGCACTCCCAAGTCTTCAGGCATTGTAAAATAAAAGTGAAGCTAGCGGAGGAGTATAATGGCTCGGCTTTAACTTCCTTATTCCAAGGGAGGCTCCCTAGGTCAGTTTCAATCCCTTTCAAACATCCTCCTCTGACTTTGAAGACAGAGCACTACCCCCTCCATCTCTGAAGCTGGGCAGTGGCCCTTTTTGTTTTCACGCACTGAAAATGAAGTGTTCACATGAGCTCATTTACAGAGAGTAGAGTTGGCAGTCTTATCAGGAGAGGAGAAAGAAGCCCTGAAGATGAAAAGCTCTCGCAGTGACAGAAGTCTTTATTACTTTGGGCAGTAATGGAATGCGGTGTACACAGGGTAAAGTGACGGCTACCTAGAGCATTTAGGGAAAACTAGAGCAGTGATAGTGTTTTATGTTGTTCCTCATTCGACTTTCTCAGTGAGCCAGTTGACCCCAGGGATGGGGCTTGTTCAAGTTGGAAGCAACGTAAGAAACGCATGTTCTTCTCCAGAGTAAATGAAGTTGCTGCAGTCCCTGACTGCTGTTTGAATTGGCTTTGGGGCAGCATGCATCAAAATCATGCATATGAAACATGGCAATAAACCCTTGTCTTTTCTTCTACACTGCTAAAAACACTCAACTTGTTGCTGAGTTTTATTCTTAAAGTCCTATCGTTTTTCTACCAAAATTATGTGGAAAAAAATGCTATTGATGCTGTGTTTTCATAATCCAGCATTGTAGAAAATAAAATTGGCAGTTGATCCCAGGGGCTTTGAGGGAGTTTAAGCGTAAATTCAGCATTCTAAGGAATCAGAAGTTGAGAGGAAACAGCCAAGAATACCCTTAGCTTTTTCACTGAGTTGTGCTTGAATAGACAGCTAATTAGGCTTCCTCAAAATTTATTTGTCTCCAGAAATAGAGAAAAGGTGCTAAAAGCATAATAGAAATGAAATGTGCTGCACCCTTTCCGAGAAATTGACATTTTATGCATTTGACATTTGATACTAGCAGTTTATTTTTTGAATTATTTGATATTTAATTGTTTAAAATAATTTAACCAGGTTCTTTTTGTGCATGTTTCTCAATGCATTTCCAGAATATATTTTATCAAGTGGAAAAATAAATAAATTCAATCACAATTGATTATGCAAGAATATAGCAGCTGTGCCACGTTGGAGTTTCCTACTTCTATATGTATCATGCCCTGTCATTTTTGAGCTAACCTGAGTTCTTAACATGATGAGCACTGAGTGCCATGAGCACTAGATAATTTTAAACATAAGTAAGCCTTCCCAGGTAGTAATATCAACTTTGAAAAAAATGAGCTATGTTTTCTATCATTAAACATTTTAAAAATGTGCTATGTAATGTTTAGTTTTAATCATACTGGTTTTTTCATTTTCAAACATTTGTCTAGAAAAAAAAAAGTCCCTGTCCTCTTTCATAGAACAAGGGAGACAGATTTCCTGCTCTCACACAAGTACTTGCAGAATTTTTCCTTGGGGAGTTTTTAGAAACGTCACCTCTAGCCATAGTCTACTTTCTGCAGGATGGTTGAAGTGGTTGCCTCTTGTGATATGACAGATGCTAGAAATACTCCAGGCCTCAAAATATATTCCCTACCAAGGTACTACTGAGTCCCAAAGTTCTACCACTAAAGACGAATTTCTTTGCATTGCAATTGTTTTCTTCTTATGTGCATCCTCCTAGAAGGGAGTGAAATGAAGCCCATAAATAATTAATATTTACTGAGTGACTGCTGTGTGCCAAGTAATGTGCCTTTTAGTGATGCTGTCTTTCTAAATCCTAAGTCTCCAGGAGAGGAGGAAGGTGGTAATGGTGTTAATGAACTATGTATGCGAAGGTCACATAGCAAGAAAGCGATAGAGCTGTGATTCAAACTCAAACCATTTTTTTCACTTCACTTTATTGTTAATTGAGTGCTTAGATTTCACTAGCTGGTTCTAGATGCTGAGTGCTCCAGTCAGCTGATGAGGTGGAGGTAGAGGACAACTTTAAAAGGCAGGGTTGATAGAAAACAGTTCGCCTAAGGTCTTCCCTCTAGAGTAGATCCCTGGCCATGCAATAGGGCTGATGGCAATATTGAGCAAATAGATATTCTCAGGCATTTTGCTTTCCTTAAAATATTCCAATTTGGAATAGTATTCAAAGAAATTTAAATAATATTATTGTCTCTAGATTACATTCATTTCCAGAGATGAGAGTATTTATATTTGTAATACAAATGTAAGTGCTAATAATAACGAACATGTTTTGTACCAGTGACACCTCATCTCATTTAGACATCATGGGTCTGAGAGATACATAGTATTTTTACTCCCATTTTACATATGAGCAAGCTAAGGCCCAAAGACATAAACGGCACACATCTGAGAAGAGACGAACCAGGAATTTGACCTCAACTCTCATAAATATGAAGTCACAATTGCTTCCTTATGCCAATAAGGTTCCTTATAACAGGTTTCTCTTGAGTTTCAGAATTCATACTATTAAAATTCACTCATGCCTATAGTCCCAGCACTTTGAGAGGCTGAGGCAGGAGGATTGCCTGAGCCCAGGAGTTTGACACCAGCCTGGGCAACACAATGAGATCCCTGTCTCTACGACAATAAAAAAAAAATTTAGCTGGGCATGTTGCTGTGCAGTTGTGGTACCAGCTTTTTGAGAGGCTGAGGTGGGTGAGACCAGGAGGCAGAGGCTGCAACGAGCCATGATCGTATCACTGCACTCCATCCTGGGTGACAGAGGGAGATACTGTTTCCCCCCACAAAAAAAAAAAAAAAAAGTCAGTATGAATGGAATAAATCCTAGAATTATTCACTGGGAATCTGTTCTAACTTATATGCAGTTTATTTTGACTTAACATTTGCCAACCTTATCAAGATTACTTCAAACTAGACAGTGATCCAAACTTTACAGAAGTGTACCAAGCAGTGGACTTGTTATTAGTTGGATTTTTAGAGGAATAATTAGAATGCAGGTAGTTATTTACAATTGGCTGTTATCAGAATCTAATCTTCTAAACCATGGTTAGCCTAGTTGTCCTAGATGTTCCACTTAAAAAAGATGGGGTTGGGATATGGGGAAGGCCCAATGTCAGGGTTTGAATGGTCTTTTTATTGTCTTTAAAACAATGAGCCCCTATTTCCATTTAATTAAAACAGTAAAGTTGTGCCTCAAATATATGGAATTCACCAACAACTATAATTGATTTTATTCATTTCCTTTTTTTCCCTCTTCTTTAAAAAGAAAACAATTAACAATAGAAGACTGTCCATTTTAGTTAAAAAGCTAAGCAACAATGGAAAAGAAGATAGATTACTACAGTCATCCATTCGTTAATTGAGATGGCATAGTGACTGTTACTCATTCACATTGAGCAACCTGAACAATACCAACTTATTTCGGTGGCTGTTCTTTCTCTAATGGATTTCTTCTTCTTTTTGATAATGCTGAAATGCAGACAGTCCCTTGTATGTAGGGAAGACAGCTGTGTAGTACTGATGTTAGAAGTACTCACTGTAATTCACAAACCTTGTAATGGATTGAATCTGCCTCACCTTTCTCATTTTTAAAATGAGAAGCATAGTAATACCTGTCTCATACAATAAATATGCAAATCAGATGAGGTAAGCTAGGTGAAGTGCTTCATAACCTGAAAAACAGTACACAGATTTCCTTCAACTTATCACCTCTGCCAGATTATACCAAGATGGTAACACCAGGCCAGGCATGGTGGCTTACGCCTGTAATCCCAGCACTTTGGGAGGCCAAGGTGGGTGGATCACCTGAGGTCAGGAGTTTGAGAACAGCCAGGCCAACATGGAGAAACACCATCTCTACTAAAAATATAAAATTAGCTGGGCGTGGTGGTGCATGCCTGTAATCCCAGCTACTTGGGAGGCTGAGGCTGGAGAATCGCTTGAACCTGGGAGGCAGAGGTTGCAGTGAGCCAAGATCGTGCCACTGCACTCCAGCCTGGGTGACAGCAAGACTCTATCTCCAGAAGAAAAAAAAAAAAAAGATAGATGACAGCACCATCCTGAAACTGTAGCAGTGCCAGTGCCATTAAAATGAATGGAAAATATAAGAAGTGTGGAAAAAGAAAATCAAGATCCACTGGAGGTAATATTACTTCCAGGCAACAGTAACTTTTTGGATTCTGGAGAAAAGGGAAAATATGGAAAAAGGAGAGAATAAAAGAAAACAGAGTGTGAGCCACATGGAAGGAAGTAAAAATAAAGATATTCAAAGGATTACTGGAAATTCTAAGACCAGTTTAATTTCATTGACACAAAATATGAGTTTCTAATTAAATTGACATTCTTTCCCTGACTTTCATGACTAGCAATTTTGAAGACTGCAGGCCAGTTATTTTGTAGAGTGTTCCTCAGTTTGGGCTATTATGGTGTTTCTTCATGATTAGATTCAGGTTATGCATCTTTGGCAGGAATATCACAGAAGTGATGCAGTGATCTCATCGCATTATATCAGATGGCACAAATTGCCCTTTGTCTCATTACTGATGACATTGTCTTGGTCACTTGACTGGGGGTATCTACCAGGCTTTTCCACTATAAAGTTGCTCTTTCCCCCTTGGAGAGTAATAAGAATTTTGTGGTGTGATAAATTGAGACTATATTTATTCCATTCCCCATCAGCTTATTCATTTATTTATTTATGTCAAGGAAGACCCATGGATTCCCATTTTATTCAATGAGTTATAATCCATTGCTATCATTATTTATTTTGATCCTCAAATTGTCCCAGATTTTTCCAGAGAGAACCCCTTCAAGCTGCCTTCTTGTGACTTATTGACACATCCCCATAACTCTTGGTTCATTTTCTTACTTTTCTGGCACAAAAAGATGCTCCAGGCTGGTTTTGTATGTTCCGTGCCACAACCTCGGTGTCAGCCATGTCTCCCAGGAGCTTTATTTGTGGTATAAAATGATATTAAGAAACCAAGATCTAGATAGTATTGTTATTGTTTTTGAATGTTTTCCAACACCAACAACCAGTTCTCTGATTCTCTAGACACCAACTGGGTATCCAGTACTTCAGTTCAATTCTGATGCTATCTACAAAGCTCTTAGTAACAGATCACACATGTAAAGAGCTCAGTCCCATAAGCCTGACTGGGAGGGGCACAGAGCTTCCATGCTCTCTCTGGCATACCACCTTCCCAGCACATTGATGTATTCACCAGCCTAGAAGCTCTTCGAGCTCCATCTGTTAGGCGGTGTTACAAAGTTTCCATTATGTAAGCATGAATGATTGAATCATGGTCATCAGTGATGAACTCAGTCTTCAGTCCTCTTCTCTTTGGAAGTTGATAGGAGTGTGGCTGAAAGTTCTAAGTTTTTAATCAAGACTTGGTATTTCTGGTGACCAGCCCTAATTCTGAAGCTATCTGGGGGCCTGCCAAGAGTCAATTCATTAGAAAAAAAGAGGTTCTCCTCACGCTTTTCACTCAGGAAATTTCAAGGGCATTAGGAGCACTGTACCAGAAACCAGGGACAAAGACCAAGTATCTTCCTATGATACCACAGTTGTTGTTTGTTTGTGTAAATGGAACATCACCTTATCGCAAGGTTGTGATCATGTGTCAGCAAAGCTTAAACTTAGAAAGTCATGTGCCAACAAAGTGTAAGCTTTAGGAGATAGAAAAAGGAACTTATATTATCATCCCCTTCTTTAGTTATTGAATTGGAGTCTAATTGAGATACTGTCTTGTGGCTTATACTTTCTTGTATAAAAAAAAAAAAAACTGGGTTTGTAGTTGATTACATTTCTCCCATACTCTCTAATAATGTATCAGACAATACTGTCTAAAGACTTGAAATTACTGAACAATACTCAGTCTTTTTGGCAATTCTATTGCCTTCTGCCTTCATTTTCTCCAAAATTCTGTAACTAAATCTTTAGTACAGAAAGCATATTAATGTCCTTTGTAAGTGAAACAATTTTTCAGGGTGTAAGATTTCAGTAGCCTTCTTATTTCTTAAATTCCAGACAGAGAGGGAAGAAGCCAGTTTGGGCTTTTTAAAAATGTATTCATCCAAATTCTTTTGTCTGTTCTTAACATATGTGACATCATTGCATAAATCAGTGTTGATTGTATAGTTTAAGTTCATAATGTTCAGTGTAAAGCACTCTAGAGTGGTATCTCATATGAGATTTTTTTTTCTGGAATTTAACAACAAAAATACTAAAACTAATCCAGTTCCATACCACGAATCTTAGAATTGTTGGAAGTATGTAGCTTTGTGGTTTTTCTGGAAGATACTAGACTACTAACATTTTCTAGTTTAATTATGATATGATACATTATTATATATTAGTCATATTATTAATAATCAACAACCATTAATGTTAGAGGGTTTTGGCATAGATGAGGATCTGTGATATTGAATATATTTTCATCAGGATTGATTGAAAAAGAAACATCCTGGAGAATACGCATTTATACTATTTTTAAGATACTCACTTTTAAGTTTTATTATCTTGCAGTAATATCACCATGTTTTCATTAAATTGCTGTTATATATATTTTTTCAATTTTACATTCTCTATATTTTGGGCTAAATTTCTATGAACCTCACCTCTTTTTTTTTTTTGAGACAGAGTTTCACCCTGTTGCCCAGGTGTAGTGCAGTGGCACGATCTCAGCTCACGGCAACCTCTGCCACCCAGGGTCAAGCAATTCTTCTGCCTCAGCCTCTCAAGTAGCTGGGAGTACAGGTGCACACCACCATGCCCAACTAATTTTTGTGCTTTTAGTGGAGATGGGGTTTCACCACGTTGGCCAGGCTGTTCTTGAACTCCTGACCTCAAGTGACCCACCTGCCTCGGCCTCGCAAAGTGCTGGGATTTGAATATCACTTCTTAATGGTTTCTCTTCCCTTAGTTTGGATGGTACAGTAGTCACCAATTTTCTCCATCCTTTCTTAGTTTCCTTCTCTGGTTACACTTATTGCTTCTCTTCTATATTTATGACTGGTTTCCAAGATTAATCCTTGTCTTTTCATTCTACATCAGGGGTATCCAATCTTTTGGCTTTCCTAGGTCACATCAGAAGACGAATTGTCTTGGACCACATATAAAATACACTAACACTAATGATAGCTAATGAGCTAAAAAAGTAATAATCACAAAAATATTCTCATAATGTTTTAAGAAATTGTAGGAATTTGTGTTGGGCCACATTCAAAGCTGTCCTCGGCCACATGTAGCCCACATGTGGCCCATTTGTGGGTCGGATAAGCTTGTTCTACATCCTGCAAAGCAAATCTGCACTTATATTTTCATATATATCTACGTTGGTGGCTCAAGTTTACAACACGAGTCCTGCATTCTTACCTGAATTTCAGTTTTGAGTTCTGTGCAATACATCTTGAATTTCTCAAAGTCATCTGAAGTATAAAACCACACTTCTTATCTTTCTTTAGAAACTGATTCCGTCTTCCAGTTTTTCCATTTTGGTCAGGTGCACTGTTTTTCTTTCCTTTAAAATCTGAGTTTTGGCATTTGCTTTGACTTCATCTTCTTTTTCCTTACACCTTCAGTCATGAATATTAATGATACACACTTAGTGGCTTATGGATTCTTGCCTTTCACTTTGTTCCTATTGACTGAAAGTCCTCAGAGAAGTACCCGATAGATTCCCAAAGCGCTTGTTTTGGGGGTGGGGTGAATCAATGAATCAATTATCTGCTTTCCTTTTTTCCCTTCTTTTTCTATTTCTTCTTATTAAAAAATTTGTTTAGAGTTTTGGAAAATGGAGATGTCAAATGATAGTATGGATGCTCTTTAAAGAGGACTTGGAATTAGAAAAACAGGTGCAGAGTGTTAATTGTGAATTGCTTAACTTCTCTGAGCCTGTAAAGCAGAGATAGTAATCCTATACTTACAGCACAGAAAGTAAGAATTAAATAAGATGATCTATGAAAGTGCTTTGTAAATATTAACAAATCGCTTGGGTGTAATAACTGATTTTATTCCAAAGTCTTTGAAATGCTGATGACTAGTATATTTGAAATATCTAGAACATAAAGGCCATAAAATCATAGTTATTTATTTCTATTTTATGTTTGATAATGCCAGAGTTAAATTTATTAATAAAAATGGTCCAGATTGCCTTGGCTTTGTTGTTGTTGTTTGTTGTAGTAGCCCCTAACCCTCAGATCTTTGCAAATCAAAAGGGTACAGAAGAATCAGTAGCCCAAGGGAACAAGAGACATAATAGCAATATAATTTGTAAGTTTGCTAAACTTCAATAGTACCAATTTCATACGGGAAATCCCTAATGATCAATGGACATCCATCAAGTTAAATCATTAGATTGAAAATAAAGGTGAAGTCACAGGTATACTTCACTTATTTATTGATATTGGTTCACATAATTAGTTGAGCATCCACCAGGGGGAATACATGTTAATGTACCATACCCACAAAGACACAGAAGAATTCACAGGACTATCTGTGATACATTTTATATTTGTTTCCTATTTATACTGTTGCTGCTAAAATAGGATCTTACTCTGTTCAGAGCACATGGAGTTTCACAAGATGTTTAATGTAAAATTAGGATTAATGACTCAATGTAACCTTTCTAAATAGTCATGCTTAGAAAATGGACACACTTCAGCAATAACGCACTGCTTGCATGAACACTAAGTTTCATGTCTTATGTTTATATCAAGAACTGTATTTAGACTGCAGGCTCTCCCTGTTTTAAGAAGGTTTATTACCAAGGAGATGAACTGTACACGCTTCTTACTCCTTAATGGTTTCCTTACAGATTCTTTTCCTTTTGTTTCTTTCCAAATGGTTTTATTTAAAAATGTGAATTTAAAAAAATTCTGAGCATAAATGCTTTTATAAGAGGGGGAAGGGAGACAAGTCTTCTCTTGTGACAACAATTATTGTCCTTATTTTTTTATTTATTCATTTTTGGGTTAATTTAGTCTGGCTAAAATTACATACATATTCATGTTTCTTAATAAGAACAAAGCTTTACTCTTGGTTATTTTCCATAAATTTGTCCTCATAAGCAATTTGATAGACATCTACTTTAACTATTAGAATGAAAGTTCACAGTGAATCCATGAAACCCGGTTTCAGATCTATAATTCATTAACTCTTTCCCCAAAGGTCCAAATGCTTCTTTATCAGATTACTATAAAATTGGTATTCCTTCTTTTTAAAGTTCAGAGTGGACACATATTGTAATCAAGGTATAGATTGTCTAACCATTACCAAATGCACTAGAGTTTTTTAAAGATGTAATTCCATTTTGGTCCAAAGCATTAGTTTGAAGCATTGTGAATTGTGAAACAAGTTATAATTGTGCAAAAATGATTTTCTTGTCTATTTCATAGACTTACTATGGAATGTATGTCTAAATTTTTACGTGAAATATACAGCTATTTTACTTCCATTGTCGTGTTATCACAGATATATATAGGATTTATAATGTCTGATTTGTATTGAAGTATCAGTAATGTGATATTATTTATTAAACACTTACTCATCATACAGGTATTTGTTGAACAGCAGATGCTGAAGTTGCAAGGAGGATAAAATGTCACCTTAAATATTATGTTGGTGCTGATAAAAGAAAGTGTTGAAAGCTTAAAAGTTGGCCAGGTGCGGTGGCTCACTCCTGTAATCCCAGCACTTTGGGAGGCCGAGGTGGGCAGATCATTTGAGGTCACGAGTTTGAGACCAGCCTGACCAACATGGTGAAACCCTGTCTCTACAAAAAATACAAAAAAAATTAGCCAGGCATGGTGGTGGGCGCCTGTAGTCCCAGCCACTCTGGAGCTGAGGCAGGAGGATTGCTTGAACCTGGGAGGCAGAGGTTGCAGTGAGCCGAGATGGTGCCACTGCACTCCAGCCTGGGTGACGTGACAGAGTGAGACTCCATCTCAAAAAAAAAAAAAAAAAAAAAAGCCCAAAAGTTACTTAGGTTACTAGTTTCTTTGTATGAGAAGAAGTTGACATACAGTGCTCTATGATTTCACTTAGTAGTTGTTTAATTACTACATATTATATTTCGGAAATAATTAGCCCATTCCTCTAATGGCCAAAATTAATGAAACTTTTAACTTTGCTTTTAATTTACCTTAAGCTTGATTTAACAGAAAACATTAACTATTATTTTTACAAAATGTGCTTCTTTCATCTATGACAATGATTTCTTTAGAAGCCTTTATTGTGAAATATTGTAAAAGTAAGTTTTATTCCAGCGTCTTAAAAAAATTATGCTAAAATTTGTTTTGGTAAAGAAGCTGAAACCCACGTAACTTCAGAAATTGGGCTTATACAATACAGGAGAGTGGAAAAGTTTATGAAGATTTGAATGTTTAATTTATAGAATCATTACTCTGGTGTGAATTATTTGTTTAAATTTCCATTTTATTGTATGAAAAGTGGGATATTGTTTTTACTAAGACTTTTAAAAGATAACTATTTATTTATTTATTTATTTATTTATTTATTTATTTATTTATTTTGAGACGGAGTCTCCCTCTGTCGCCCAGGCTGGAGTGCAGTGGCGCAGTCTCGGCTCACTGCAAGCTCTGCCTCCCGGGTTCACGCCATTCTCCTGCCTCAGCCTCCCGAGTAGCTGAGAATACAGGCACCCACCACACGCCTGGCTAATTTTTTGTATTTTTAGTAGAAATGGGGTTTCACCATGTTAGCCAGGATGGTCTCCGTGTCCTGACCTCGTGATCCGCCCACCTCGGCCTCCCAAAATGCTGGGAAAAGTAACTTTTTAAATATAAAATTTAGCTATATTTTAATGAACTTTTTATTGGAATCAGTTATTAGGATCAATAAAATTTATATGATTTGATTGGGCCTATTTTTCTGTTTATGTTGCCTTATTCAATAGAATATGTCATAATGATTTTTTAAACTTACACACAACCGTCCACAAACATCTGTTTGGACATTGTTTAAAATAAGTAGACTTCTTTTGAAGAGCCTTTTTTTTCTCGAAGATGTTAGATCAGATTTCTTCCCCCATTTATTTTTTCAGTGAATATTTTGGGATTTATTTACTCTTTTAGTCTTTACTTTTTGATTTCAAGAGAAATTTTACAATTATGTATTCTAAATTCAAATCTGTTCTCCTTGTTCTCTTCTAAATAGGCGAGATATGACTCAAACTTAGAGACTGCAGCTTAAATTTAGAGAGCACGTTGGTGCAATTCCACATGAAAGATTTTACATGAAAATTAAGAGCATGTTGGCAGTTTACTAAATGTGAGTTAATATAAGTCTATAGAGCTCTGACATATTCTTTATTTTTTCATATTTCTCTAAATGTATCCTGTCCTTGAAAAACAAAATCCATAATACTCATCAAGGAAACATGAAAAATGTCAAGCAATATTTTCTGTAGGTGATTTTTTTTTTAACCTTTCTACTAGGCCCCTACCATCTTAATTAGCTTTTTAAACTTTTATCAATTTCAGGCTGAACACGTGTCGATAGATGAATGAACTCTCACTTTATTAGAGCCAATAATTAAAATAATTCCAGCTATTTTTATTTCATTCTTGTTAGCAATGAATTTTTATTGAATAACTTTGGCCCTATGGCATCTGAAACGTTTAATACTTACCATCATTTAGCAGACAGCTGGTCTTAAAACTACTGTGTTACACATTGATATTCTCCAATCATATCCTCAGCAATAAAAAGGTAAATCAAATTAGGGAGGAAAATATAGGGAATTATAGAGCTGAGCTCTATTTTCCCCATCTGTAACACCAGGTTCCTAGTACCTTTCTTATTCTCCTTGATTTTATAAGTAGCAAATAAAGTGCATGTAGAAGTAATATGAAAAGTTGTAAAGGATCTTAAATTTCTTATTATTGCTGGGAAATTTTTAAAAATCTGAACTAATTTGAGTAGTGGCTATAAAAGGAATGCTCAGAAGAGTTTACTGATGTATTATGTTTTTTCTCATTTATAACTTGTAAGTTTTGGGCCGTGCGTGGTTGCTCACACCTGTAATCCCAGCACTTTGGGAGGCCAAGGCGGGCAGATCACGAGGTCAGGAGACGGAGACTATCCTGGCTAACATGGTGAAACCCGTCTCTACTAAAAATACAAAAAATTAGCTGGATGAGGTGGCGGGCGCCTGTAGTCCCAGCTACTCGGAAGGCTGAGGCAGGAGAATGGCATGAACCCGGGGGGCAGAGCCTGCAGTGAGCTGAGATCGCACCACTGTACTCCAGCCTGGACCAACAGAGCAAGACTCTGTCTCAAAAAAAAAAAAAAAAAAAAAAAATTTATAAGTTTTTTTAAAAAAATAGAATTATAAAAACAGAGTACCTTGATTTAGAAAAAAGATAATTTAGTTTAGAAAGATCTTATAGGCCCTATATGTATATACATAATTAAAGTGTTTGGCCAAAATGGGGAAGGAAAGGAGAATGAGAGGAAGAATGGCTTTTCTAAGTACTTTCATGTCAAAGCATATATTAACTCTTGGCTATACTCTCTCCTTTATGACATGGTGATATGGTTTGGCTGTGTCCCCATCCAGATCTCATCTTGAATTCCCATGTGTTGTGGAGGCAACCAGTGGGAGATAATTGAATCATGGGTTCAAGTCTTTCCCATGATGTTCTCATGATAGTGAATAAGTTTCATGAGATCTGATGGTTTTAAAAAGAGGAGTTCCCCTGCACAAGCTCTCTCTGTCTTTGCCTGCTGCCATCCATGTAAGATGTGACTTGTTCCTCCTTGCCTTCCACCATGATTGTCAGGCTTTTCCAGCCACATGGAACTGTAAGTCCAATTAAACCTCATTCCTTTGTAAATTGCCCAGTCTCGAGTATGTCTTTATTATGACATTAAAGCATGTTAGTGGGCTGCTTTGGTGGCCCAGTTTCTGTGCTTTCTTTACCTACTGTGTAGTAACTTGAGTTCAATTTCACGGTCTTTCATTTATTCAGCCAGCAGGGACTCTGAATGCTAAGAGGCCAGCCATGAAGCCCCTGTAGAGGGAGGGGATGCCTCATGCTGCCCAACAGCAACCTTCTTGACTGATGAGGGCACTGCAATCACAACTTCCAAGGGGATTCCAATCTAGTTACCTCAATGGCAGCAGAGATGAGAGGCTTTGTAGAGTGAGTTTTTGAAATACATACATTGGAAGAAGCCAGTACCTCTGTCAGAGGCCTTGCTGAAGTGAGTTGGCATTGACAGGAATTATGGAATAACCATTGACTTCAGTAGGTGTATACATTTGACTTTCATCTGTTGCTATCAAGTTCATATTTTTACTGTCTCTGGGTGCAATGATACTAATATTCTGGTGGTCTAGGATATATTGCTGGCCATCCAGTATGTGTCATGTCCTGTTTAAAGATTCATTTTTTCACCCTATGTAATATGCAATTTGACATATGGGCAGTTCTTCATAATATGCCTGCATAGTCTTGAAAGTTGATAGAAAAATGATTTTTACTGCCTTCTTTCAAATTTACAGTTTTTTTTTCTTCAAACACTCAAGAGTCTTTTTAATTTCCTTCCCTTCCCTCTTTCTCATGAAGTCTTTCCTGGACATTCTCCCATTCTCCCACCACTTTAGGTTTTCTATTCTAGTAGTTTCTTCCGTTCCTTTGTACTCTATGACTGACAAACCCTAAGAAAGCACTGTTAAAACCGAATTCCTCCTAGACTGTTCCAAAAAGCATTTAGGATCTTCTTCATCTTTTGCCACTTCAAAGACCTTCTCTTTCATACAGTGCAAGAAATTAGAGAAAAAGCGTCCAGGCCAACAGAAGAAAAATTCTTTGTCAGCTAATTATCAGTGATGATGAACTTGGTGTAGTCTGAGTGAAAATGGAGCTTACCACTTGTACTTTAAGAATTGACCACTTAGACCAGCCTGGCCAACATGGTGAAACCCCATCTTTACTAAAAATACAAAAATTAGCCAGGCATAGTGGCACATTCCTATAATACCAGCTACCTGGGAACCCGAGGCAAGAGAATCGCTGGAACCTGGGAGCAGAGGCCGCAGTGAGCTGAGATCATGCCACTGCATTCCAGCCTGAGTGACAGAGCAAGACTCTGTCTCAAAAAAAAAAAGAACTGATTTGCAGTTTCCAACAGATTTCACTCGGCAAAAAGGCATTCCTTCAGAGCATGAAAACATTTAGTAAACACAATGGATGAATTTAAAGATACCCTTTGTTGCCACCTGCTATAACTACCAGTGGAGACCAGAGCTTAGCAAGAAATTCTTTAGGAGGGGTTTTTGGAACAAAACAGGTCAGCATTCTTAATTAACAGGTGCTAGGTCTGGATGTGTGGGTGATTAAATTTTTACTCTCATTTGAAATGATTTCTAATGAAAATACATGTATTTTATACATTATTATTATACTTAAAGCCCTACAAAATGACATTTTAAAATCAGGATTTCAAGATGTAGCCTATAGAACAACTTAAATAGTTAGGTAATTTAATCTATGCAGATATGATGGAGGGCCTAAATAAATAAAAGAGTAAGTTCTAAATAGTGACCAACTTATAATGTAACCAACCAATTGTCAAACTTGACTTCTATCAAGAAACTTCTAACATTTAGCCCCTGTGTATGTGTGTGGATATATGTACATGTATGCATGTGTATACATATATACAGAGATATACATATATATCTGTACATAATGTGATTTCTGCCAAAAGGGTGACTGTAGATGTTGAGATGAAACGATAATTTTCACCATTGTGGCATACTTAATGAAATCTGGTCATCTTTAACCAAATGCCTTTTGATTTTTAAGACATTAGATGGAATTCAGCTAAATAACAGAACAGTCATTATCTATTCTTTGGTTGCTTTCAAAATATGTTATTTAGTCATATCCTCCTCAGCTCACTTTTAGTCTATATGTTGTAAATTTCTACAAATCTGAAGCTGTATATGATTTCCCATACTTCAGTTTCCACAGTGATGTGCAACAGACATTGATCTTTTCCTAATGCAATAATAAGCTAGAAGCATTTTTCAAACATGGGCACTTTATTTGCTTTATTATCATCAAGAACAAAAGGAAATGCATTTGGCCAAGGTCAGTGTGAGGGGAACGCTAAAACCTGTGCCAGAAAGCCTTCTGCTCTTCTGGTTCATTAATGCTATCCATTTGGCTCCAGTCTTCCCTGATTTAAGATATGAAGTATGTTGATGTTTCCAACTGCCAAGGCAGTTGTCGGACTCTGAATCTGTGGGTCAATTCCATCTTTTTAAGTACACCATTTCATTCATAGACTTTTAGAACTGGAAGAGAGCTTAACATGTGATCAAACTCATTCATCTGCTTCCAGGCAAGAGAGCAATAAAAATGTCTCAGGAAGGGAATGGTTTTCCTCATTTGTCAAATTTCCCAAGTAAAGCAATCTATGATCTTTCTTTTTCAATATTCAGTATCTAAATATAATTCTCTCATCAGTCAGTTCTTCTTAATATCTAACTGAGGTTTTCACAGCAAATCAAATGCTGTTTTATGTTATCTATGATAAATAGTTAAAAAATAAAACCGAAAGTCTACCTTTCAGCCAACTCCTTTTTTTTCTTCAACGCTTCATGATATGTTATCTTCAAGTTTTCTTTACTTTTCTTAATTTACTGTACACTGGCGCATTAAGAAAACATGCCAAACAAGAATTACTGAAAAAAATTGACAAGAGATTCATATTTGTGTGTGTACATTCCAGTTTTAGAATTACCAAAAGAAAAACAAAAATCATCATAGTGCATGGCTATAAAGCATGTTTTACATTTATTTATTCACTTACTCAGTATTTTTGAGTACCTACTGTGTAGCAGGCGTGTGATACATACTGCATGGCTAATGATGATGTATAGACACTTACAACATACACCAAAATCATTTGATTATGTTTTGATCCTTCAAAGCTTTTTCAATTAGCATGTCATTTTCACTATGCACTCCACTCTCAAATTTTTATGGAATTAAGCTGAATATATGTAACAAATGAAATACCTTGACGTTTGCAGTTAGGCCAGTCTATATTCCAAAAACATAGAGGGAGACAATTGAGAGAAAAGACTAAGAAATTTAAGTTTGGAAAATGCAAGGAAATTTTCATGGGGAATTCTGCCTCCTTCTACATGAGGGAGTGATATTTGGAGTCTCCACTCTCAACATCCAGCCTTCAGCTGCCTTGTGAATGAGAAAGTGTGTTTGTTTTTTTCTTGGCACACACTAGAATTTAAAGATGCATCCTTGCATTGAGGATCATGTTGACTAGACTTGCAATTGCCCTTCCTACAACCCCTCATATAATAACAATACACAGGGAAGTCTGTCAGGAAATTCATGACTTATTACAAATACAAAGTTTTTTTCGGCCAAGACTCAGTATGTTTGGTGTCTGGATATATCATTGGTGTTTTCTATATTTTCACACATGTTTCACTCAGTCTAATTTAAGAATAAAAATACAGGCTATGGACTTCACCCTACCACAATACTTCACATGTACAGTTTCCTCACTGGCCCTCAGAGTATATACTTTCCCAACTGTTAATTTCTTTGACAAAAAATTTTGGTATGTTTAGATGGACATGTAACTATGCATACACATATGTATAACTCTCCTCCAAACCTTTAACATGATATATCAATTTAATGTGAATCTGTAGTGGATCCATATTAAGACCTAGTTGCTCAGAGTAGCAAAATAAAAATAACATTGAATATTTAGCTTGTAATCCAGATGTCCAAATATAATGCCTTTTGTATGCATATTGTGTGCATCAAAGCAAACAGAATTTATAGTCATCTTACTGAAACCAGATAGAATTGAGATTCTGAAAACATACAAGAGATCAAAAGATGCTAAATGGAAATAAATTGAACAGGAAACATTGCTTATTTAGTGTGTCTGTAATCTGTAGTATTTTCATATTTGTGTTCATTTTAATGAATATATATCACTTATATATATGTACATAGATTTCTTATTTTCACCACTATTCATAATTCTCTTACCTCAGCTTTTCCCATGAGATCTTACATTCCTCAAGAGTTGAATTGTCAACTCTAGGAGAGAAAAACTGTATTAATTGGCTTGAAAATGTGCCCTCAGGGGGCTACAGGCAACTGGATAGCTCAGGGCTCAAGGCAGCTGAGAATGTGCTCTGAATCTTTTGTGCTTTTCTTCTCAATTTCTGAATTTCTACAGAGCTTATATTTTTCTCTCATAATCTCTGCTGTTTTTTCTTTACTAACTTTCCTCATGAATATTTAAGAACACAGTTGGTAGATGAATGAGGTTCAGTAATGGTATATAGAGTTGTTTGAGAAGGGGATGGAAACCACTGTATTCTCTTGATTTCATATCAGACTCTGAATCAACCCACTTTAGAGTATCCTTCTAACTCCTTTTTCATGTTCCTTCATTACTTCTTGTTTATTCTAAGACTCACAATGGAGTCATTAGACTCCACTTTATTTCTCTCTATTGGATAAACAGAGAGACTGTGGCTTGCAACCAAGCAACCTGAAGACCAGCTTGCTTAGTTTTATATTTAGTTATTTTTTATGGGGTTTTGAATTTTGAATAAATAATATTTGGGGCTTCTTTTACACAGAGCATTCCCATGGGGGTGCTATGCACTGTTTTTACTACTATGACTGTGTTAAACTTATTGCTACCAATGTTACAAGAAATAAGAAGTGTCACAGTGTAACAAGGAATCTCTCACTTGTATTGTATTTACATTTAATCTCTATTGAACTATTCTTTTCCTAAGAGGAAACATTTTTTCCTAAAGCGGTATAATTCTCTTTACACATGACCTGGGAACATATACCATATTCTTTATACTAGATTTACTTTATTTTGAATTTCAACTTTGCCAAATTATAATGATCACCAGAGAAATATTACCAAACGTCATGCCTCTCTTTGGTATCTAATAATTGACACTCAGGATTTCTGCTCCAGTCTGGTAATACATTTTGTTGTCCTTAGTGAATTACTAACACATTGGCTGGGAGATAAAGTTTTCCCCTATTAGAATTTCCATAAGTTCCTCTTTGAGCTTCACAGGCTTTTCCTAGGTTGCCCGTATGATCTAGATTCACATATGCTGAAACCAAATGCCCTCCAGGCTCATATGGCACCTTTCTCTGCCATCTATTTCCTTTTTTTAAAAAAATCTATATTTTAAATCCATGTCTGCTTTTTTGATCATTAGACTCTACTATATTCCACTATATTCATTTCCATCAAATGAACCAAAGTGACTGTGGGCTCTCAACCCAGCAACTTGTAAGTCTGCTTGGTTGATTTCATATTTAATTCATTTTACAGGGCATTGAATTTTGCATAAATAATATTTGTGCTTCTGTTTATACAGGGCATCCCCATGGGGTGCTGTGCACTGTTATAACTATTATTATTGGGTTAAACTTATTGCTGCCAGTGTCACATTTAATTGTGAATTAGTAGAATCACTTTTCCTGATGTTGATGTACAACCCCATTTCATGTCTTTACCCATGAATTCATAACTTTATTCATATGAGAAGGCAATTTTGAAAAGGATAAAGAGAAGATTCACCCATCTTAAACAGTAACAAGATAAAATATAGTTTAGATACGCATGAACCATAGTAGTATCTTTTTTCAATAGTTTATGAAATTTTTAACAGGCAAAATGAAGGAAAGAGAAGATTTTCCTTTTTTCTTTACAGACAATACCTATGTTCAGCAAATGCAGGCCAAGCATCCTCTCATTCTCATTCTCTCTCTCTCTCTCTCCCTCTGACATCAAGCAAAGTAAGAAATAGTGCCTTTTGAATAGGAGATTTCCTTTAATTACATTGGGGAAGTGATAATGGTAGGTATTGCATGTTTAATGTAATGTTCTGGATGCCCCTTTTCTTTCTTTCTTTTTTTCCCCCTTCACAGCCACCTCCTCTTGAGCAGAAATAAAAGGTTCGAGGCTTGTCAGCATCAGTTTATAGATAGCTGTTTAAAAATAATGAGATATTGGGTATTGTAAGGCTCAGGGCTGTCTTGCCAGGCTCATTTATTTCCATTCACCTTTTGTCAGAATTGCAGACAGAAGACATTCAATTAAAACTTGTCACCTGTTGCAGATGACATAATTTGTACTTGTATGTGTCATAGATGAGGGCTCCATGCTTCAGATGAAGCAACTTTACCCCTGGTAGAACAACATCTCTCTGTTAAATATTTTGTTTATGGTTATTCCGATTTCTGTCATTGCAATCTCAGCTCCAATGCAGATTATAAATTTAGCACATGATCCCCAGAACCAGTTAAGAGCAGTCAATCACATTGTGGAGGGGAAAAAAATAGAAGAAGAGACTTCTTTGGGGTTATGTCCTATGCACAGAAATCCACAACTGTATTTTGGATGCAACTTGAATCTGAAACGGAGGGAAGCCTTTGTAATTTCCTATGCAAGCCTCACATGTTTAATAGTCCAGATAGCTATCAGGAGACCAAAACGAAAGACTTCCCCTTGCTAATTGTTAATTCATCTGTAGAGCAAGGAAGCTTTAATGTGAGTCATGGCTTTTATCTCTTTTAGTGACTGAGGACTCTGTTTAAAAAAAAAAAAAAAAAAAAAAGCCCGCCTAATGGATATGCATTTTCTCTCCCTGTGTGATTTTTCTCTTTTATGTTATCAGACATTATAATGTTTTCACATGCAGCCAAACCGTTTCCAATGTTTCTGAATTGTTGTCATGATATTCCAGCACAAGTAAATGTAATCATTGGCTGGGGGAGTTTAGTGGAAAATAGACTCTGTGGGACTCCCTCCTGAACTGTAAAATTCAACTGGAAGGTGGCTCTGCCTCCCTGGCCCTTGAAATACACACCTTGTCTAACTTGCAGTGAAGACCAGGAACAGGGAAATTAATATCCCTCAGTCCCTGCCTCAGTGGAAAAAAAGAGGAATGGAATCTTTTTATCACTTTTGGTTTGTTCACGATCTCATAGCTGTAAACTTTTAAAGGTGAAATCACCTTATAAAGTGATAGAGGCAAAATCACCTAGCCCTTTTGAGTAAGAGTGTTCATTATTTTTTCCTCCTGCTAGTTCATCATTCTTCCTACCTTTTATATGTGCCCCGTACCAATGATGCAGGTATTGTTTACCTCCATAATTAGTTTTCATCTGCCTGTGTTTCTGCTTTTGGAATATATACCAAACGCTCTCTTCCAGAAATAGACTTTGATGGCAGAGAAGCAGTTTAAACATAGTGCTTAAGAACGTGAGTTCTGCAGCCATTCTCCCCACTTCCACTCCTGTTTCTGCCTGTTACTAGTTCTGGTTTTCTCATCTGTAAAATGGGATGATAATAGCTCCTGCCTCATAGGATTGCTATAAGGATTAAATGTGTTAATATGAATTAAGTCATTAAGCCGTTGCCTAGCACATGATAAGTTCTCAATAAGCAATGACTGCTAGTCACTGACCACTATTTTGGTTTATCCCAAGATACTTCATGCACAAATTGATTAATTCATTTAACAATGAAGACGTTACTTGGTAGGGAGAGGTAGGTATGATGAGTTAAAGACTGCTGAAATAGGAAGAAAGAGGCTAAATAATGAACCATATTTGACAATATCAAAATCTATTTTGAGAACAGGCAATATAGTTAGAGAAAATATCTACTGTTTGGTTTCTTTAATTATCTTATATGATCCTCAAGAATTTAATATGCTTAGATCCTCCTTGGAGTGTACGTGTGAATATACAAATAATTTTCACTACTCCTCTTACTGAGAAGCCTGTAAATATGCACAGCTACTCTAGGTTAAACTGGTACACTCTCTCAGGATATTGTCCTGAAGGAGAACCCCATCAGAGGCTGGCACTAAAATTGCCACTGCTGTGTCTGATACTGCTAATCTGCCTTTGCTTCTTTTCCTGCCGCTCCTCTAAGGAGTGTTTTCTCTGTTTATGATGGTTCCCTTATAGAAATCTTAGGAGAATTCAAGGGTGCTGTTGGATATTTCTCTTTCCCAAGGGAAGGAGGGAGGTGGCTTTAGGCAGCAAAGTGAACTACTGTATCAGGAAGACATATAGTGCAGGAAAAAGTTGCTGTCCTCTTTACCTTATTGTTTCAGAAGTCTTGCCTTTCCATTCTGCTCCCTATACTCAATTGCAATCTATGTTTGATAACATTTGTTTAACACAACAGTTTGCTTATTGTAGTGTTCATTAACGATCTTTTCAAAATTATTATTACTTTAATGTGAATATTTGCATCTTTCTTAACTATTCCAGGGGTCTAGATAAATTAATGCTTTTCAGCAAACTTTTATTTGGGAACAACATATTAAATGTGTTATCTTTAAATTGGGAAAGTAGGCTAGAGTATCCTTATGTAATTCTCTGAAGGGAAGATTTTTTATTATCCTATGAAATGCCTCTGACTTTGTGCTGTTAAAGATGTGAAAAATACTTTTGACTTTGGCCTACAGAATATTATAAAAATTTGCATTTGGGCACAGAATGGAGTCTCAAAATTAGCTGACCTAAGAAGACCTTGGGCTGAACTGTTTTACTTCTATTGGTGTTTATTTGCCTCACAGCATTTTTTTTTCCTCCTTGCCCTACTCTTGCTTTCTCAATTTTGTAAATTCTGACAATGTATAAGATTTGTAATTCCCTTGTGGCAATGTAGGCAAATGCAGTATATGAAAGAAGAAGCAATGTGAAACATTCTGGTAGGTAGGTAATGCCAGCTATTAAAATCTTTTATTTAAAAGAAAGATAATGGCAGTCTACACATGAATGGAAAATCTAATTGCCTTAATTAACTTCCAATCCTGTCAAACATGGAACACTGTGGGTCTTTTATTTCCTGGGAGAAATCTTATTTTTAAACTTCTTCAAAAGTGGTTTTCAAGAGGAGTCCAAACAGAAATTGTTTGTGTTTAAGATTGAAAAGGTATACAGAGACAGGCTTTGCCACCTTTAGTGGAAATATTTGGATTATGTTGTTGTTTGTTTATGACAAATCTGGATTTCCCAGGTTCTGATCATAAATATTATTGTTGTTTGTTTCTGCTAAAATGGTTAGTTTGAATATTTTAAATGTATTCGTTTAATTAGATAATTATAAATTCTCTATTTAACTTTGTGTTGTGTACTTACAGCTAAACTCAGGAAAAGCATCTTTTTTAAAAAATAGAATTTTGATTTGTTTCTGTATCTCTTCTAAAATAATCACAATCTAAATAATATTATTAGTGATGGGAGAGGGCAGGACATAAAATGTGATACTAGATATTTCTGTAAATCACTTAGACATCACATAGTATTATTATTTGGCTGTTATCCTTTAAGTTATTTTACTGTTCCATCATCTCAAATCTGTTTACCTACAGATTTGAGATGGGATAGATTGTAACACTCTATGCAGATAGATGTTCAATAAATGATCTTGGCATTTTAAGATTTATAAAATATTTTTAAGTGCATTCGTATAATAACCATAATATAATGTTATTGGATCATTACAACAAAACATCATGGAGGATATACTGTTTATATCCATCTTATATTTGGAAAAGCAAATAAGTTAAGAGACTCATCAAAGTTTATAGAAATAGTTATGGAAAGAGCCAGACAAAGAACTGAACCATTCTGACTAGCAAACTATGCTTTATTTGCTTTGACATATTCTTTGCATAATATTTAAGATAAAGGATTTAAGATAAAGTATTATGTTATTACAGTTGAAAATCTTAATAAGGGAAACTTTAATCTTCACAAAATCATGATTGCAGACAATGGACCAAGCTCATAGGGATTTAACGATTGATTATTAGTTATCCTTCATTTTGATGTATGCAAGGCTAAAAATTTTAGGCCAGAGCATATAACAAAATTACTATAAATCAGTGGTAGTTACAAACAATTACATAAAAATAATCTTATTTGGTAATTTGTATTATATTTCTCTTTCTCTGGCCTCTCTTCATTTTTTATTCGATTTGTATTTATTTTCAACTCAACATATTATTTGCATTTATCACTACTAATGAGAAATAATGGCTTAAGTCTATGTGCAGGGAATGGTGATAGAGATAGAATTTTCATTCAATGTTTTTGACTTAGAATATTTTAATCTTCATAGCATTACTTTTTGGTTAAATACTTCTGTCCTTTGCAATGTACCTTTTATCACTATAAAATTTGCTTTTTCATAAGAAGAAATGTAGTATCTCAATTTTGCAGATTTTGTTTTCCATTGACTTTTCTAAAAGTTATGAGAGGTGCTTTTCATAATTTAATGTTTAATTTTCTGAGATCCTGCCTCATTTATGACATGGTGCTTTAATTGTATTGGTGTCTTTAATTTTTAAAAATTTGTTTTTCTGGGAAAAACATTAAAAATAGAATTATGTTGAAAATATACAGATATCTTCATGATATCTATACAGTATTGTTTTATCTGACCATTTAAAATAATGTTATTGAATTTAAGTGCATATATTATTATGATTTACATGAATAAACCTATTTTCAAAGTTGCACAAATAAAGAGGCTTTGTCCACGTGTTTGAATACATATTTTGGACTGTTTTAACTTTTAGAGCTATGTCCCTTGTGTGTAGATTTTTATATGATTGTCCTGGGGGGAAAAACTGGTTTTACTGGGTGGTGTTTTCCCCCAGTGTAACTGAACAAATTGATGATTACTTTCAGTATGATGTGGAAGTAGTTGCGTCTGTCTGTTACTAGGATTTTGGTTCAGACATTTCACCAAGCATAAAATCAGGTAAACCAAATAATACCAATAATAAGATCATCATCCTACTAGACAATGCATAAAAGACAGATTTTTTCCAGATTTTGAAAATGAGTTAAAAGCAGTATAAATGTTTTCTACTTGAATTGAAAAAATTGAAGTTGGAAATATTTGCCTGCTTTTGACAGGGGATGAAAAATCACAAGTATCAGTTATTATGAACCTTTAAAATATATTGGCTCTAGAAATTTTTACCATTAATCGCTATCTTTACTTGATGTGTATAATACTGCGTGTGGAGTCCCTGTCAATTTTTACTATATAATTACGTAATCTGTTTCTATGAGTTTCAATAACTAATCTTTTTTCTACTATCATATAAATAAAATTACAAATCATAAAAGAATGCATTATCTAATTAGTCTTTATTTTAGGAAATAAAGTGTAAAATCAGGACTTATGTGAAAGGTTTTTCACTGGATAGGTGTATAGCTAGGACAAATGAATGGATAGATGGGAAGGATGAGGTAAATGTACGAGTGAATGCATAGATAGTTATTGATCTACACACCCACAGGAAGGGACGTGGGGGACATAAGAGAACACCCCCTTAGATTTGTGATGCATGGAATAGGTAATATGAATTTTTCTATAGTCACCTTTTGAAGTTGAAAGAGAAATGCATAGTAATGGAATGTATTTGATAATACTTTTTGTTTGTTTTATGTTTGTTTGTTTGTTTTTTGAGATGGCGTTTCCCTCTTGTTGCCCAGGCTAGGGTGCAATGGTACGGTCTTGGTTCACTGCAACCTCTGCCTCTCAGGTTTAAGCGATTCTCCCACCTCAGCCTCCTGAGTACCTGGGATTACAGGTGCCCACAACCACACCCAGCTAAATTTTGTATTTTTAGTAAAGATGGGGTCTCACCATGTTGGCCAGGCTGGTCTCGAACTCCTGACCTCGGGTGATCCACCCACCTCAGCCTAATAATCCATAGTACATAATAAAAACTCTGTCAATCGATGATGTGTATTTTTTCTTCGTGATGTGTAATAGCTAGCTTTCACTGTTGCACTTCCTCTGTAGACTTAGCCCAGTTGGCTAAACTACTTGATGGCTTTAAAGTGATATAATTGTATGTCTGAATTGTTTTCCACCAAGATCTTGAATCAAGTCACTCAGCCATGGTCTTTTTCCACAGATCTTCATGTTGGACAAAACTCCATTGTCACAAACTCACTAGTTCTGACTTCTGGGTTGGAGAATATGTAGTGTTTTGTTCAATATATGAGGACATATTGCTAACAGTGAATACATTCCTTGACAAGCATGAAAAGCAAATTTAGGGAGTCTACAAACTCAATCAAGATTTATTCTTCAGCTTTCTTGGCTCTAACAATTTTAGAGATGTCCAAAAAATGTTCCCTCTCTCTTTAGCTTTTGCCTGTCATTGTTTCTCTCTCTCTGCCTGCCTTCTCTTCACACTTCTAATAATATCAGATTAAATGTTCTCATTGGGTTGGAATTGGATGACAAACATGTGAGGATATAATTAGTGTCATATGCTTTTGATTTTCTAGTAAGATTTTTAATTTTCAAAATTCTTGTAATGGAAGAGGTTTGAATGTATCTTAGGTGACCAGAAAAAATGTGGTCACCTTCAACTGGAAAAATATTCTGAAGAAAATTTTGAAGAGAAAGAGATGAAAAAAAATAAATCATGATGAAAGTGGAGAGAAGTAGAAGGCATTAAACTTTATTAAATATAGATGCAATAAAAATAGAACGTTAGAAATTAGATGAACAAAGGAACACATCTGCTGTAGGCATGAAGTGCTTTAAAAGCAGCAATAAAGAAATATAAATTCTTTGTGATCAACATGCATGGCAGTGTTCAGTGAATGCTTAATAACCTTACCTAACTTTTTTGGGTTTTGATATTTGTTTGTTTAACCTATTTAACTTTTCTCAAAGTTGTCTCCTGATTTTATTTACACTATATTCTGATGTTTCAATATGACAATTCTGGTTTTATCTAGAACCAAGTATTTGTGTGTTCTGCTAAAAGATAATCAACTCCTAAAGTAGTATTATTAAGATAATATGAAAAATTGTTTTCCTAATAATCTTTAACATTTGAGTAATATATTCACTGTAAATATTCACATAGAAATAGATCTGCTTTTCTCAAATCATTTCATGTAACTCAGATAACCCACAGCTCACATACTCTGCATGACGTTAATCAGTATTCCAAAAAAACGGGAGCTCTGGTTCAATTGATTTGCAAAACACTGCATGTGCTATGTAGCTTCCTCTTAGAGTTTTACAGAGCCCGTCACATATTAATGGCTCTGAGAGGGCTTAAATAAAATAGTAATACTGATGATGCTGTTAAACCAAATCTATTTCCTAAACAGTTTGAGAAATGCCAAAATATGTACAACGAATTACATGGTTGAACTTCTTAATGGATACTTTTACATTGTTATATCAATTAAGGTACGACGTAATACTGCAAAAGAATGTCTCCTCACTTCTGCTCCCAAGCAATCATCCCTATATTTGGTAGGGATTTATATGGTCCTGTGCTAAACTTTACAATTACAGTCTGGAAACTAGATTGACAAGCTCTTCCCTATCACTTCCTGATATTAATGAAATGTTCCTATATTTGTAATCCCATTCATTCCCTTGGCTTTCTCCTTAATCTTTTAAATCCACTGCCAGAAAATCCCCTTTGAATCTTGACCCAACCCATCACTATTTGGGAAAAAGTTCTATTCCTGCCAGTCTACTTTTGCCCACTTTCCAGCTTCACCTGTTAGCCCTCTCCTATTAACATGCACTTCCTTCGACATCCAAGCATTTGGAATTCTTTGGGAAGCTCTTCTTTTCCTTCCTTCCTTCCTTCCTTCTTTCCTTCCTCCTTTCCTTTCCTTTCTTTTCCTTTCCTTTCCTTTCCTTTCCCTTCCCTTCCCTTCCCCCTTCCCTTCCCTTCCCTTCTCTTCCCTCCTCTTCCTGTCTTCCTCTCTTCTTTCCTTCTTTCCTTCCTTCCTTCCTTCTTTCCTTTCTTTCTCTCTTTCTCTCTTTCACAGAGTTTCACTCTTGTTGCCCAGGCTGGAGTGCAATGGCACAGTCTCAGCTCATTGCAACCTCTGCCTCCCAGGTTCAAGCAGTTCTCCTGCCTCAAACTCCCGAGTAGCTGGGATTACAGGCATGCACCACCACGCCTGGCTAATTTTGTATTTTTAGTAGAGACAGGGTTTCTCCACGTTGGTCAGGCTGGTCTCGAACTCTCAACCTCAGGTGATCTGCCCGCCTTGGCCTCCCAAAGTGCTGGTATTACAGGTGTGAGCCACCGCGCCCAGCTGGGAAGCTCCCCTTTCTGTCCTGTGTTCAGCCCAAACCTGCTCTCAGTTTTCTCACATATGAGAGGAAATACAAATTTGTGCCAAAATGTAAATAACATTCCCCTTGAGACATGTTGACATTTCGATATAGAACAATTCTTGCGTCTCTCAGGACTGAATCTTGTGTAGTGTAATTCCGGCCTCCCTCCTCCCCAGCATGTAGGTGCTCTTTATTCAGCTCAATTCCACAGGTCCATCCTGAGGCCTCTGGCAGACTGGAGGAAAGTTGGATAGCTCTTGGTCTACACAATCCTACACATTGAGCTTTCAGGGCTGACTGATGAAGAGGATGCTAAATGCCAGGGTCTTTAATTTAAGAAACTATACTAGCACCAAATAGCGGCTTCTTTGTATTAATCTACATGGAAATCTGCCTTTTCTTTGATGTGCAAATAGTGACCTTGATGGCTTTGCATAAAATGTCTTTCGGATCTGTCATCTGCTGATAGATTTGGTTTTCAATCTCTGGCAGTTTTCATTTAGCCACCACTTATTTACATTATTTGAGTACCCCTAGTCCATTCTGCATTCTACTGTTTGTCACCTATGTGCCCTTGGGGGATACCGTCTAGGTATTTGATTGGTCTCAAACATAGCTACCTTAATAGTAAGCCGGTGCCTGTCTTTGCTCACAGGGGTGCGTCTTGACAGAGTACGTGGAGGTCGGCAGAAGTACAAGCGCAGAATAGATGCGGAGAACAGCCCATACCTGAACCCTCAGCTGGTTCAGCCAGCCAAAAAGCCATGTAAGTACAGCAGATGTGTCTGGCTTCCCAGAACATGAAATCCTCCCAGTTGGCTCTATGTACATCAGCTTTGGCATGCCCATCCCTACTGACTCCAAGGAGACTTCTCTTTGTTGGAGAACAGTGGCTCTATTCCCAAAGATTGTCTGTGAGGAGCGACAGCAACTCAGCTTATTATCTTGTTTTTTCTTTTAGAGATATCTGTGGTTTTCTCTCTCCAGCCTTTTTTTTAACCTAGTCATTTTGTGGAAGCATAAGCATATTAATGCACAGCTTATATAGTGTGAATTTTACATTTACTGGTTATCTTTATTTGCAGAGGTACATAAAATGGATCATACTGTGATCATTAGTTCATTGGAGCTGTTAGTTTCAGATTTCACAAGAAAGTGATTTTTGTAGTTTTCACTAACTAAATGAGTTTGACTGCTCAACCTCCCAGTGAAAATACATTAGGGGCCTCATTAATTTGGAGCTATAGAAGGTTAACACACTAGCTAGCAATAGATTAAAACAAGAATGGGCACTACTAATAACAAGCATAGGTTGCTGGTTCCATCTGAGATGTCCTTATGGATGGTATGAATTGTTTTTAAAGAGCTCATGGTTTTATGGAGCCAAGTTGCAATTTGAAAGGATGACTGGTACATTGCTAAAATGCAAGCCCCATTCTTTTTGTCATTAACGAAAAAGAGTTGGAATATAGATTGAGGAAATCACTGTATCCTATTTTCTGAAAATCAGAAAATAGTTAATAGTTGTAGTGCAACAGAACTAGCGTTTTAGGATGTTTATGAATAGGGATCCTACTGGGCATGGAGAAGTGCTTTGGTGAAAACCGTTTTCAAATTTAGCTGTCTTTGTCTAAGAAGACACAACAAGCACTCACCAGAGGAAAATGCATCTGTAGCAGTTCTAGGAAAGACATGGGTAATTTTTGATCTGCCTTCACGGGAAGAGAAGGTGTCCACTTCTAATTCAGATTCTCCAGGAGGGGTCACTGCTGTGCATCATACATATGTGAGCATATGGAAATCTGTTAAATAAATAAAACAGACCCTGAACTGTAAATGAAAGGACATTTTAGCTATGTCAAAGGAAAAACACCAGTTTTACATAAAATTAAAGCTTAAGTGAACATATGGCATAGTTTCCTTTTGCCTTTCCAAAAAACATTATGTTGATTATACCTTCAATTGTCCAATCTGGCATCTTCTCCTCAGCCTGCATAAGCTGTTTGGCATTCTGCAAATACAATCAAGGACTGCATTAAACAGATTTTGCACATTATAATAAAAACCTCTCTGATAATACAATAAAATGCAATAAACACTAATGCTTAATTTCATTAGAGGTTTAGTTTTTCTGAATTCACTAATATACAGACTGCCCATTTCTCATTTATTTTATACAAACATTGACTGAAACCATTGATAATTTCCTCTACTGAAAGAAAAATGAGCACCAGCCCATGTGTAAGTTGAAATGATAGAGAAGCATCTATGGTTTTCTTCGTAAACCTGAGAAATTGGGAAGTGGCTTGTCAAGTACCTTTAAGAAGATTACAGCAATTTCAGTGAGCTCCATTTGTCTGAGATAAAGAGGACTCCTAATAAATCATTACTCATTATCTAAAGGCCTCTGTGTTAATTTTCCTTAGTCCATCCAATTAGTGTGTTTTTGTAACAAACATTTATAAAACTTAATTTTCAGATCCTGTCAGATAAGTGTCAAGAGACTGTGCCTGAGCTTAGCTGAGAAAGTGGCTGGGGAGATTTCTGGACCCTGACTGATTGTGTACTACAAAGGCCCAAGAATGAAAATTGGGTTCTATTGATTCTAATTAGGGAAACATTAAATAAGATTTAACTAGAAACAGTGCTGCCGGCTATTCCATTTTCTGAATGATGGGAATTTCTAAGCTTCAACCAAATTTCTCTGACCTCTCTTTTCAAGTATCCATTGACTTGGATAATGCCAGTGCTATGTTCCCTGTACTAAAAAAAAAAAAAAAAAAAAACCAACTAGAATCATGATTACTTTTGGATATATTTTTATGCTCTTTACTATTGGATTTTCTTCTAATCCTGAGAATCTAATGGTTGCTGACAGGTTTTGTTGCATTGTCAGAGCAATGAAAGTTGAAACTTTTCCAAGCATAACTAAAAGTACGGGGTGTTGTTTCTGTAGCATATACAAAAAAAAATCCAAATTAAATATTAAAAAATTAATCTCTATTTAATTTTTAATTCTTTTCTAGTCAACATAGTATTTGGGAATATTTCCTCCCAAATCTGCGTACTCAATTTGATGATGATTGAATATTATCTGTTGTCTATTTGAAATAAGTACAATTAATATGGGAGCCATATTCATAAATGTTTAAATGTTATGTTAGAAAAAGTGCTAATTATAGCTTGGACAAGCCTCATTCTTTCATAAAAGGAGATAAAATGAATGCTATATTTAACTCTAAGTTATGTGAAGTCTTTTTATATTGGGTTAAAGAAGTTAAAAACTTATAGGGAGAGGCAAATAGTCTGGTAAACACATTGGGAACTTTGGCTGTGTTCACAAGAACCTCATTTAAAGTCCTGGTTTTCTACGGTAATAGTACATAGAACATTAAAATATGTGGGTTTATTCTTACCTGTTTGTATCTCCACTTAGAAGAAAGCATAAAATCTTAAGCTACATATAGAAATTGAAAATAGGGCCAACAAGAAAAATCATTCTGCTACCAAGACTTTACAGCCCCTTCCATAAATTCTCACATGCCCCTGAGCAATAAAACACATTTGATGTGATGCTTTCCATTTGTTTCTAGTGTTTATTTTTTGAACGATTTTTAAAATATATATCACAAATTTCAGAGAGATAAATCTGAACCAGAGAATGAACTAAGGACAACTGATGAAAATAGAGGATTAAAGAATTTGACACACAGAAGAGAAAATGACTGTAACATTTAAGGAGGAGTATTTTTATGGAAACATACTAGCTGTATTTGGAAGACTGGCTGGGTGTGTGGGGAGGGGGAGAAAAAAATAAATTCCTATTTAATGCATCCCACGGAGATAGAGTTATATAGTCAGTAATTCACCAAGGCAGAAGGGCTCTGACCTTTCCTCTTCTTTAAAGGAATTAAGACAATTAATGACTTTCATGCCCATTGTGACTATAGGCATTAGTAGTTCTTTGCCTCCTGTGTTATGATCTATATTTCAATGGTTTACTGGGGGTTTTATTTTAAGCTATTGTATACCATTTAATCTACTTCACCAAATCCCTCTTAAGAATCAAAGCACAAACCCAGAAAGCATCTAACTTCTCTTATCTGTTTGCTATAAAAATTTTCACTACAGGACAGAGGCTTCATTCCAGCAAAAGCAGGTAGAGCAAAGAAGAAAAAAAAAGATTACATTCTATCATGGCGGCAGTGGCGTATGTCTTGCTATGAGTTTTCCTGCACACTGTTTAATATATACCTATTGAGCCATAATTGGAATATTTAGAGTTTATTGTAGGATATTTGGATTGTTTTTCAAAACACAAAATACTCTAGGGTTTATAAAAGAGGGATGATACTACTAGTGATCTTGTAGTGCTCTGGTCTGATCCTGCAGATAACAAGATTGTCTCACATTTGTTGGTGGCTGAACCGGAGAAGATCTATGCCATGCCTGACCCTACTGTCCCCGACAGTGACATCAAAGCCCTCACTACACTGTGTGACTTGGCCGACAGAGAGTTGGTGGTTATCATTGGATGGGCGAAGCATATTCCAGGTACATTTTCTGAAAAGAAAAAGAAAAGAAAAGGTTGCAATTAATTCCCTAGGTTATGTATATAGATTTGGGCGAATTCAAATTATTCTCGTTTGAACTTAAAAAAAAACCCTTTACATTTATTTTTAATCATAATTTAGAGCTTTGCATATCCTAATAGAATCCTTAGACTTTATATTATTTATATTGGTACCACCTCGAGTTCTTGTTAGTTTTTCATATGTACAGGTACTACTGCCAGTGTAAGCTAATGAGAATATAAATTTAAAACATTTCTTTATCCTTTGTCAAAATTCCTACCTTTTTCCTAGCAAATACTTCTACTTTTTCTTTTCACTTTAAAAAAATGTTTTTGTCAGCGGTAGACTAATATACTATTTTCCCAACTAAGAATCACTAGTTTTGTTCATAGTGGCTAGTTATATCCTATTGCTAGTCATATTCGCAAGCTTTGCTTTGGTTTACAATCAGCTATTTATCTTAACTTTACAGATAAATTGTGAAAATAAATATTAAATGGACATGGTAACTTTTCCTATATGGTAATTTAAAGTTAGCATTTAAAAATATTTCTCTTCTTTTTTTCTTGACCCATCCTGTAATATGAACAAATATATACATGCTTGTAAGTTTTGAGAATGTTAGTATTCTACTTGAATTATTTTTTATTTGTTTGGAGTTGAATTTTCAAATAGTTTATGAACAAGTTTTCAAATGATGAGCAATGTTTTTCTGGTACAGTTAACTTATTTCTGTCTCCTTAAACTAGTTTGTCTTTATGCTTTGAATGCTACAGTAATTTCTTTAATCAAATTGATGGAAGTCCCTTTCCCAGCCCACACTGAAACCAATTTATTGGTCATGATACGCCAGCTATGTTGCTAACAGTCGTAACGAACTGTCAGGCGATATCGCAGTGAAGCTAATTTGAAGTCATTAGGTGTGCAGCGTTCAGGCGACAATTTGTTACAGTGGTTAGGAACACAGCTGACATTTCTGAATGGCTTTGTTCGTTGCAGTTCTAGATGAGGCCAAGCAAATTGTAAACTAATTTAAACATCACTCTGTATTATACCAGCTACTTTGTCTTACACTGTTTGCTAATAAAGCCCCCCAAATTAAGTCAAAACTAGTTAAATAGGTGAGCTTGTATATTCTTTAGAAGACACCTACACAAGCATTGCTACATATAAAAGAAGAATAAGGATTTGACTGTGTGGATATTTGATATTGCAGTTGGATTGTAATCACATCTGTATGACTTTTAGAAAAATAAAAAGAAAGGATTTACTGCAAGATGTAAGACAATTGTTGATTAATGCAGTGGGAACAGCCAGAATTTACTTCAACAGTGTATGAAAACTTATTTGTAAGGAAAGCACTGTTGAAGGGCTTAGAGACGAAAGAAACAAGACTAACATTTGTTGAAGTGTCCATAGACACTTTTTTAGATGATTGATATATATCATTTATATTAATATATCATTATGATATATGTATACACACATTTTAAATATTATTTTCACCCAGGATTTCTCAGCCTTGGCATTATTGATATTTGGGATGAGATAATTATTTGTCATGAGGGGCTGCCCTGTTCATTGTAGGAGGTTTAGAGGCACCCATTGCCTCTACCCACTAGATGCCAGTAGCACCCCTGAATTGTGAGAAACAAAACTGTCTTCAAACAGTCCCAAATGTCCTCCAGGATATAAAATCGCCCCAGCCTGACCCTCCTCCCCCAAACTGAAAACCACTGTTCTAACCCAGGAATCAGGTATTATTATTCTCAATTCAAAGATAGGGAGAGTTGAGGTAGAGAGAGGTAAAAAGCACCTGTGCAAATTCACAGCAATATCCAGTACCTTCAGAGTGGCTTCCTGGAGTAGAATCAAGATATTTTAGTCTCCAGTGGATTGCATTTAAAAAACCTATTTCAAAATGATAATGATGATAATATCGTTATTAACAACAGCGTGAAAAGCTGTGTCACTATGGTTCCAAACCACCCATTATTTCAGAGAGTTCTGCTCAAGTTCTCCCTGAAATAAAAGATTTGTAAGGCCAATATTTTGATATCATACAGATAAAGCATAATAAAAACCAATAAAAGTCAACAATTTCTTTTGAACTTTCTAGTAAGGAAAGTCAGTGATAAATATTTAGGTCCGACTGTGCATCCAAGTAGAAATGTCAGCTTACAAGGGACTTGTCACAGTAAAGGGGCGCTAGTGACTTTTGTAAAGATAGCAACTTTAAATAACTATGAGTAACACCATTTCCAGTGGTGGAAACAATTACTATATGATTATGGGTTCAGTCTTAAGCTGAGGCTTAGAATTGGTGGGGACTGACGTTATTCTCTCTCTATAGCAAATGTCAGAAGAGTTCACTGTGGAGTGGTGATTCACAGCTCTGATTTTCGTGATACCCTGAGGGTGTTTTAAATGATTGCAAGGAATATCATGGCTCTTCAGAAAGGGATTAGCAAAACAAGAGTTAACGGAAATTAAAAAAAAAAATTTTAACAATACCTATGCCATACAGTGCTTGAGGCAGAAGGAGAGGGTGTTCCGATATCAAAGTGTGCTGCCTTATCCTGGGTTCAGGAGGTTGGTCGGTAGAGGACCACACTACAGCTATATGGACTGAGAGACAGGGAAGTAAAGGCTGGAGAAAGTAAAGATTAAAGTCACATTTCTGCCTTGATAAAAGTAAAATCGTGTTCTTGAGAACATGAACCAATCCTGATAACTGGGGTCGTAGCCGGAATTAAAGCCAAATCAGAACTGAAATTTCACCTGTCTTGGTCTTAACTTTAAAACTCTTTGTTTTTCTAAAGCTTATGTTAAAGTGAAGTCATTTTTTAATACACTAAAATTCAAGCCACTGTTATCTTTATGCTGTTCTCAGTTTTGTGTAATTACACCCATACACATACATATATGTTTTTCAAATTAAGTTTAGCATCGAAAATGAGTAGTTTTTCTGTGCTGCTTTGAATGTACTTTTGCATACTTTCTTTATAAGAAAGTGAAGAATACAACAAAAGAAGATATTGAAGAAAATACATGTGGAATATGTTTTTTTATCACTAAATAGAATTAGTTGACTTACATTAATAAATCATATAAATGGGAAAGTGTGTTGTTATGAAACATGACCATACTTTATCTCTAGAAGAAAAAAGATCACAAGGGCTTTAGAAAATGCTTGACTTTAGTTGGAGGAGCATAAGGGCACAAGAACAGATGATGGTGCCCTAATAGCCCTTTTTAAGAATGACAGGGCCCAGCCATTAGCATCCTTTTATATCCTTGGAAATTGCTCATGCCTCGCTTTTCTGGTTCCTATCTGCCTGACTCTTTTTTATTTCTCTTTCAATTTCGTCTGCGCTCGGATAAGCGCATGCTAACACAATATGATTGAGCTGTAAAATGGAACGCTGTCGCCTCTAATCTCTTTTATGTAGATACGGAGGTACTGCACACTCCACTTCACTCCCTCTCCATTGTTGGCCTTTTTTAGAATGGGTTGCCAAGTAATGGAGGCTCTGTCAAATATTAGAGCTAGGTTTCACAGGGTGTGTGATAAGACGATTATCAGCCCAACAGTCAGATCTATTATTGTTCTTTTTGGTTGATTAAAATATTATTATGTACTGTACCTTTGTTAGCAAAATGCAGAATGTGCTTAGTCAGATGGTGCTTTAAAAAGCATAACCCATGTTAGCTGACCTATATAAATGGCTTAAATATATTTATGGATCTTGCCAGACAACTTAGTTTAAAAGAACAGAATGGTATTTTAACAATTAAATGAATGAATGCATTTTAGAAAAAATTGTCTTTGTTTAATATGGCAAATCTTCAGGTCTGCTTGTTTATTTTTAACATGACAAATTAAGTAATTACCCATTGAAGAAGGAGAACTTTGCTCAAGTTTGGGGGCCTCAGTTACATTTTTCAAATGATCTCTATTGTAATGATATCAAATAGAAAAAAAAATCTATAATTTTTTTTCCTATCAACTGGAGGCAGGAGATATTAAACTCTAAAAGAAAACTACATAAGGAAGATGATGTAATAAAATAGTCTTTAAGTATATGTATTCCCATAAGAAACAGAAATCTAAGCCATATAAACCAATATTTACTATTTGCCCTGAAACATTTTTAAAATAAAAACATTCAGTTAGGAGAACATATCAAAAATTGCTCATTGACTTAGCTTTTTATAGTTTTCTCAGAAGCATTTAGACTTTTCTAGCAATGAAAGGAATCTATAAAGAACATGGATAAACTGTTTCTATATTTAGGGTATAAACTTTGGAAAAGAATAGACAAGCGTGTGTAAATATTTACTGCTAAAGATACTGCTTGAAGATATATTTATTGTTCTAATAAATTTTAGAGAGTCCAATTTTTAAGATTATATCATCCACCAACCAAAATTATGGAGGTTTCATTTTTAAAATACTCATTACTGGGTACTGATAGATAAAATACCCATCTTAAAATAGTAGCACCATTAAGTGATTAGGATACGTGCAAAAGCACAATAAAATGTGGCAGAAATAATTTAATGTTATGTTTCCATTTATAATGTAAACTATGTTTCTATGTATATATGTGTGTGATTAAGGTTTGATGTACAGGACACAGGACATGGTTGACTAAGGGTGAGTTATACCATGTGTTAGTCATACCTTATATTCTGTTTTGGGTCTGTATCATTGGCACTTGAAAAATGTTTATTGATTTGTTGACTAAAAATGTCATTGCACAAAACTCTTAATTGGCTCTAAGTTTCCACCCTCTACTCCATCCCATAACTCAATTTACATGGACTTACAATATTTCTACTTTGCTATGAATGAATTAAAACACTTGCAGCCTCTTTTTTCAGGATTAACTTTTCTTCTGTGTATGTAACCTAATGATTTTAGAACTGTGAAGTAGTTAAGTCTTTTAGTTAAGTGAAAGAAAGTTAAATATAAGACCCAAAACCTTGGTACTTAATAAGACTGTTTAAATTATGAGAATATTCAATTATGGAACGGGTGCGGTGGCTCACGCCAGTAATTCCAACACTTTGGGAGGCCGAGGCGGGTGGATCACCTGAGGTCAAGAGTTCAAGATCAGGCTGACCAACATGGCAAAACCCCGTCTCTACTAAAAGTATAAAAATTATCTGGACGTGGTGGTGGGTGCCTGTAATCCCAGTTACTCAGGAGGCTGAGGCAGGAGAATCACTTGAACCCAGGAGGTGGAGGTTGCAGTGAGCCAAGATCACATCACTGCACTCCAGCCTGGGTAAGAAGAGCAAGACTCCATCTCAAAAAAACAAACAAACAACAACAAAAAAAAAAACAGAATACAATTATGAAATATTTAAAGGTTTTTTTTTTTCTTTTTTTTTTCTTTTATTATTATTATTATTATACTTTTTTTTAATGTACCTAGTAGTTATATACCTGTATACCTGTAGTTGTGATTAATAAGGGTCGAATGATTCTGAAAGTAAAATCAGAAAACTTGAGCTGTCGTTGAGTAATTTTTTGTAAGTTACTTAATTGCTCTCACTATCAGTTAAAATAGAAATCAAATGAGGAAAAAATACACATGCAAATTATTTGTATGTATAAATAATTTTCAAATTATAAAGCATGATCTAAATGTACAGCATTCAGTGTTCATTTTTATTTTCAAGGTACTGCCATAGATTGTCATTACAATTAAAACCAAGTGATCTAAAAAGTTCATATTCATAAAAGCAATTTATAAAAATTCAGAACAAACATCAATTTTAATATAGAGGGGAGAAAAGCTTATTTAACCAAGAGAATCATTGTGTAGATACTGTCATAATTTTATTCTACATGGGCAGGAACATTGGCGTCTAAACAATTTAGTCCAGCCTCTTTGGTTAAACCTAAAACAACTGAAAATTTACCAGTTTAATAGTTTCTGAAGTCACAACTATGCCATCAAAATAGGAACCAGTAAGTTGAGAAATAAGTTTTGAAAAAAATAATCTGTAGTATTACTCAGGGACTCTATTTTCTGCAGCTACCCTTGCTGGAAACAAAAAAGTAGACTAACAGAGAAGTAGCTAGGTTTCCTAGGCAGAGATCTAGTTCAAGAGACAAGCCAAAGTTGTGAAAAATGCTCAAAGAGGCCTGTCCTGACCACTCATGCCATTGTTTTTGACCTAATATACAATTCTGTCATCATACTAAATATCCTGTGCTTATGTGATCTCCATTCCAGCATTGCTTTTGCTTGTTCCCAGGACTCCCCAAAATATATTTGCCATCCATACATAACCATGCTCTTGTATACCTGTGATGAAAGTGAAATAATCATTTCATAGTAATCACTGAATGCAATTTAAGTATTTGAGTGTCTGCTGTATATCTAACACTACACTTTGTACTATGGGAAATTTAAAAGATGTACATGACATGACATCTACCCTGAATGATGGATCTGTGTCTGCATAAGTACATATACATGTGTGTGCATATATTTGTGATAAACTACTTGGTTTACAACTTTATTAGTTCCAGAATTTACTCAGCTTTATTTTTTTTCATGGGATTAAGCTTTAAATATAAAACTAATTAACATCTCCATAGTTGTTTATTGTTTACAAAAGACCCTTATAAACTTTTATGTGATGGCCACAACAATTCTGTAGGTAAAGTTTTAATCTTATTAGTCCCACTTTATAGATGAGTAAACCTGAGAGTCAGGAACCTTGACACACACCGTTGATAATGATACTTAGACACATAGTATATTTAACTTAATGTGTTTTTTTGTTTTGGTTTGGTTTGGTTTGGTTTTTTAACAGTGGCTTCCTTATATCTTTCTTTTCATTCCTTGTCTGCTTTTCTGTTGTACATTGTCATTTGTTCCGGATTACCTACTTCTGTTTTATAACAAGTTAAGGCAAATGTAACATATTTGCCCTATCATTAAATCTTATCTATACATTGAGAAATGAAAGATTAAAGGGAAGGAGAGTGAATTTAAAAAGGAAATGTATGTCCCATAAATCAATAAAAATCAAGGTGTTTGGACAAGAGTGTATTCTAAACATTCCTGATTACAAGTTTTACTGAAACAAGTCAATCACTAGCTGCTCATGTGAAGAGCTGGCAAAGTCCTTAAATGATTGGTTGCTAAGATTGGATGCTCCCCGTCTCTGACTCTCTTCAGATCACTTGGCAGTTAATCTGATTGAAAATTATAGGTAAATTGGAGCAGAAGTGAGTAGTTGTGCAAGATTTTTGACCACATAAAAAATGTTAGCTCTACCACTTAACAGTTTCTTCTTAGTTTCTTCCTCCCTCCTTCTTGCCTTCCTTTCCTTCCTTCCATGTATAAGCATTTAATGAACTCTATGTCAGACCCTATGTGCTAAGGATACACACATGAATACAGCACAAATTCTGCTTTTAACATCTTCACAGTGTGGTGGGTGATTCAGAGAGGTGATTTGACAACTATAACTGAATTATGAGGGCTATGATAGTCCTCTCCTACAGAGTCACATGGAGACTTAGAAGGAGGAGCATGGGAAGAAGACGTGACTTGAGGCTGGAAAGATCTGCAAGGACCCCATCATGAAAAACCTTGAATTTCATGCTAAGGAAAACAAATTTTATTCTGAAGGCAGTGAAGTGCTATTGAAAGTTTTAACTGAAGATGACCTGAGTTGAACTGCATTTTGAAAAGATTAAAATTGGAACTTTTGAATTATTTTACACACAGAAAGATTTCCCAATACTTTTGAAAACAATTCCTGAGTGCTGAGGATTTCTATATGTACTATGTCCTAAAATATATTATCATTTTAAGTCAAGTTCATGGTAATTGCTAAGCTCTTTTGAACGATAAAGTGACAGGATGAGCTCAATCATTCAGTTCACCATACATTATAATCTTTTAGAAGCCTGAAATTTCCTGAAACTTACCTGAGGATTATCAAAATATCAATATCCTATAGACCTGGCCCAGGTCATATTTTTTTTTTTTTCTGGCTCTCTTCTTCTTTGTTAATGGAGCTGTTACCTCTGACTTTTTAGTTATTCTTAAGCTACTTGATAAGTTAAAGAAAGAAAGCCTTGTGGTTTTGTGAGAAAATTGTTATATAAAAGCTGGCATAATTAGTATAATTCATATATGCTTAAATGCTTGATTAAAAAAGCTTTTTCCGCCTCTAAAAGAAAAGTTGGGGGAGGAGTGCAGAACACGATGCATAGAATGTTTTGTTTTCCCCTTTGCTCCTTTTTGACCCTCTCTCCAACCCTAATCCCACTTCCTTTCAGTGGGCTGGTTGCACTTTTTCCCCTGCGTCCCCCTTTATCTGCCTCAGCCAATCTCCAAATGAATGCGTGTCTATCCTGGCCTTGGCTTTGACACTCTGGATATATTGATTAATAGTTGCCCTAAGCTCCTTTTAGCAAATCAAATTTTCACTTTTAGCAAGGATTTCGCCTCTGATTTATTCAGCAAAGTGAAATGCACTAAATTGACTTTGACATTCAGGGAAAATGGCTGAAAAACAAAGAGCAGAGGAAAGAGATATAAATTGTGTGGCAGCTGGAGACATCAGGCATCCGAGAAACAGTTTTCTATAGAATACAGTCATTTAAAAGCACTTTTTAAACAGGCAGAGAAGTGACTTCTTAAAATTGTTTTAACTATTCAGGTTTTTTTTTTTTTTTTTTTTTTTTTTAAAGAGGGCACCTGTATTACTCAGCTGAACTTAGAATTTCTGATATGATAACACTGTATTTTATGCATATAATAGCTGGGTAATCCAGCTTTGTACCTATCAAAATTGGTTCATGAAAACTGGAAAGTAACCTAATTATTTTGGAAGAGAAATATTCAAGTCACTTTAAACACAAAATAGAATTGTTGCCTTGAAAGTGCTAGTGATTTATAGTAAAGTGTGTATGTGTTTTAAAGGATAGAGCTTTTTCCACTAGAAGGAGAATTTGAAATAATTTTGGATCACAAACCTCAGTAGAGAAAAACCATGTACCTTTGCTCATCTGTATGCTTTTTTCCCCCCAAGAATATCAGCCTTGGCTGTGTTCTTTTATGTGACTGAGTCAGCCTACCTCCTTGTTAGACCAAGGTTCAGTGAATAAGTAACCACCAGGTTCAAGAAACAAAGTGTGGTTTTGATGTGTAAAAGGCAATGGTGCTGGTATGGATGAAGAAAAGAGAAAGGGAGTTGAACTGAACTCAGTACGGACACTTGGGGAAGAATTAAAGGTGTGAGGAATATCAGGGAATATTTTTGATATTGAGATCTAATAGACTGTTGCATCACCTCTGTTGAGGGATTATCAGGGCAGTGAAAGGAGAAGAGGAAGGCAAACGCTACAGCAAATTCCTTTGCTGTTCATTTCCCTCTTTCTTGTCGATGATGTATTTTCCTTATTAATCACAGTAAGGGTCCACATAGATGTAGTTGAAGCACTGTTCTCCCTTTAACTATACATTTTTATTATTCTCTTTTCTTTAATTTTCAACAAATCTAACAGGAAAGCTGTACTAACTGACATCAAAAGTGACCTCAACTATCCATATTAACGGCATTTTACAAATTAGTTTTTTTAAGAGATGGGGTTTTGCTCTGTCACCCAGGCTGGAGTGCAGTGGCATGATCATAGCTCAGTGCAACCTGAAACTACTGGGCTCTAGTAATCCTCCATCCTCAGCCTCCTAAGTAGCCACTGCACTCAGCTCAAATGAGTTTTTTTTTTTTTTGAGACAAAGTCACTCTTGTCGCCCAGTCTAGAGTGCAGTGGCACGATCTCGGCTCACCGCAACCTCCACCTCCTGGGTTCAAAGGATTCTCCTGCCTCAGCCTGCAGAGTAGCTGGAATTACAGGTGCATGCCACCAAGTCCGGCTAATTTTTGAATGTTTAGTAGAGGAGGGGTTTCACCATGTTGGCCAGGCTGGTCTCAAACTCCTGACTTCAGATGATCCACCCACCTCAGCCTTCCAAAGTGCTGGGATTACAGGCTGAGCTACTGCGCTCAGCCTCAAATGATGTATCTTAACACCATACCAAGTGTGTCCACAGCACTAGACTCTTACAGAAATATTATTTCACTAAAATCCTGCTGCTTCCTCCCCAATTCAGCCATCATAAATAACCTCAATTAGAAGATTTCAATTAGAAGAACCAATTTAACCTGCCAAAATCACTCATTGGCAACAGTCTAAGCAGGCTATGTTGTATGCTAAATGGTCGTAACACCTCCATTTGTTTATACATACTTTGCTATGACTCTTAAGAAGAAAACTTTTTTTCTCCCCAGAAAAAAACCACACTTTTTAAATTTTTGATTTCTGGAGTAGTCCACAACTTTTATATTAATTTTTGCCAGGTTAATTTTTTTTCCTATAGCAAGTGTCAGGAATGATATACAAAGTATGTAAACTCGAAGTAGGGGTTTTGTTTTAGCTTTTTACGTACACTTGGATCTCTTATGGTGCAGTAAAATATTATTTTCAAATGAATTTAAAAGTACTAGTACATTGTATTTTGGAAAGGAGAGAAATATAATGAATAAACCCAGTCCATGATAACTCTGAGAGCAATAGTCAATTCAACTTAATCTGAAACTCTACTAGTCTCCAGTAATCACATAACTTTGCTTCCAGTGAGGAAATTATATTTTCATTGCCAGAATGGGCATTATTCTGGCAACCACAAATTGTTAATATTAGAAAGTCCAGAAGGGGAAAAGACCAATTTCTTCAACTGGATTTAGCTTAAGCAAGTTGAAAACTGAATGTCCAGGTCAGCAACACACCTACCCAGTTTCTGAGAATCATCTGAGCCCAATTAAATACCATAACACTAGGGGTGTCTCCAAAGAGCAGCCACCTCCTCTCTGTATGAGGGAGGCTTCACACCTGCTTAACCTACATTAGGAAAGGATTAATTACCTGAAGTGCTGGGCCTCCTCCACCAGTCAGCACGTTTGTGCCAGGGCACATGGTGGCCTGGGCTGCAGAGGGAGAGAGGGAGAAAGAGCAGCTGTGAGTTCCTGGAGAAACTAACTCTTCCTGACATGGTCAGCATTTTAGGAAAAAAAAAAAAATAAGTCAAGCTGCTCTTATTCTTGTGATTTGTCTGTGTCATGGCAAAACCCAGTGGCAGGGTGTCCTCAGCACAGATTTGTATACCTAAAAGAGGAATGCACTCTCAGAGGTTCAACGCAATGTTTCTTAGATTCATCTTTTGTGGAAAAACATGGAATAATTACTTCAGATTTTTCAGCTTTGTTTCTGTGAATTGCTGTTATTCTAAAAGAGAGAGCTTTATAATAAATGTTCCCAAACTTTCAAAATATGATTGTTTATTTAAAAGCATGTCTAGAGGAAGCTTTGTAACACCGCTTTCTAATATATGGAATAATATCAAAGCTAGATCCCTCTCCCCAAAAAGTCGATTCTGGGATGATAGAGCTGGAATGGCTTTTAGAGATAATTTGCTAGACCTTTGTATTTTAAGGGGAGGCACCATATTGCAGTCAGCAATGTACTGTATTTGTAGTTAGAGACCCTCGTTCAAATCTTGGTATTGCCACATCCCATGAACTCAGTTTGCCCATATATAAGTTGGGGTTAGCAATACCTACTGTATGGATTGCTGAGATAATCCAATGAGCTAACATAGGCAAAGTGCCCAGTCTATGACATATAATTTCAAGTGTTCAACAAATGTTAAATGCCTTTACTTGCACATTCACTTATGGATAAAGATGCTTAAGATCAAGAAAGTTGAATGATCTTCATGAGGTCACAAGCTAGTCAGAGACAGAGTTGAGACTAAAACTCAGGTCTATTAATGCTCAGTTGTGCATTATTGATATTTATCATTATCACTAATGGTTTTTCAGAGAAGAGTATACTATTCCTGCTTATGCATAATATTAGATATTTAAAAATTATCATCTTAACTTTTTCCTATATCACATTTTATATATATATATATATATATATACACATGTATTTATATGGACAATATATTATATTTCTTGAAGATAGATTAATAGCAGTGAATATGTTTTAGGAAAGTTATTTTGGTATATTTGAAAAATTAGATATCACAAAGTATAAACAATAGGCCTATGTTATTTGATATAGCCTGGGTATACTCTGTGAATATATCAGATTAAATCTGTTTCTGAAGGAATATTAATTTATAGATATGGTTCAGAATCTTTCTGTTTTGTGCAGAGAGATATAGTAGACAGACTGACTGAGGTTTGTGATTGGGGAACAAGGCCAACAGCCCAAGTGGCCGAGAGTTTGGTTGATGGAACAACTGCCAAGTATCTTGATGCAGAGCTAAATAGTAAAGACAACAGAAGGATAAAATAACATGAATTTAAAGATGCTTAAAGGCACACCCCAATAATAAATTTCAGTCAGCCTCTCTACTATATCTGTCTGCACAAAATAGAAGCATCTTTGAACATACCATGTAAGCATTGATGCTATCTTTGAACAAACACTGTTTCTGGCAGATCAGTACATAACATTTGGTTAAAATTAGCTTGTGAATAATCCACGGGTTTTAATTAACCCGATCGGTTGTCTGACCCTTTACACTCTGAGGGTTTTAACACGTCTGTGTATTTGCCATGAAACTTTAACTCAAATTTCCAAGGCAATTTTTTATAGTTAGAATAGAATTATTTATTATTTAATTTGAATCTAACCGTACTATATTGTATGGTTGAGTACATTTTATATGGCCTGAGAATGGGTAGCCAGGTTATCACAAAACATCAACTAGGATATTTTTTGAGACATCTGAATATGGAAATAAGCTTTATAAATTCAGTTTGACATTTTCCTAAACACTTTGTAATATTCAGTTCCTCAACAAAAATACCATGTGCAATATATTTTTGTAGCAAGCTCATGCCTATTCATTTATGCACTAAACAAAGTATATATTAAGAGCCTACTATATGATAAGCTTTACTAACACTGCTATTCTTGGGAGACTGTGAGTATTTTATGACTTTGATGCATGGTTTATGCATTATCAAAATATTTTTTGAAATTTTATTTCGAGACTGTTGTTCTGCAGCCTATTCGTGATCATAATTTTAATTCTTCTGTCTCACATAGTCAAGAGTCTTGAAGAAGTGTTTTGAGAGTGATGTAAGTCAGATGTCAACCATGCCTCCTGGCCTAGTATTTCAGCATTGACTGTTCTGCAGCTCTCTATTCCCATGTTCTGATTATCAGCCATAGTCTGTGGACTAAACTGAGAGCCAGAATCTGCCTGAAAGGGCTTTTATGCTGTTCTCAAACTCTATATACATGGTTGTTCTGAAACCATTTGGATTTTAAATAGTTAAACTACTTCAGAAATGGAGTCCCTTTATGAAAAGAGGCCTATTTTCTGCATTAAGGAGGATGGCAGTATCTTTACTTTAAGAAAAGGTTCTTCATTGACCGTGACTTAATACGGGAATATAGAACTGATTACAACCATTGTTTTTCTCAAGATTGTTAAGGTTGTGTTACATCTCCTGCCATTGACTTTTGTTCTCTCCGGCAACAGCACAGTTCAGAGGTGTGGGCTCCATGTTGCGTCCATACTTGGCTTGTTATCCTCTTATCAAGCTCTTAGCATCCCTTTGTTTATTTGAGGCGACAGGAAGACTGTGTAAAGGCTGCTTAGTCAGGGATATCAGCCTTGTTGGCAGCGGAGTGATTGCCAGTTGAAAAACAAGGCATTATTGCTCATTTTTTCCCTCTTATTAGTTTGATTACATTTGCAAATCAAATCAATCCATCAGACATGATCAGGCCTCGTCCGCATTTTAAGGAATAGTAATCTCCGTCTAATAAGATGCAAATGTGTCACATCGGTAAGTAACCAATAAATCATCGTCTTGTCTTTGGCAATCATTAAATATCAGAACCAACAGTCAATTTTTAGTATTTTCAATTTGCGATATGCCGCTGGAATATAAAGATAGATGGACATAATTACACAAACCAAACACTATTTCAGTTCATTCCAGACAGCAAATTTAGTGGAAGGTATAACTGGCTTGTCATCACACTACATTATTCCTAGCGGTTCATGCAAAGTTCACAGACAAGCTTCAAATGGACATTGCTTTTTTTCAACTTCTAACAACGTCCCCACAATGGCAAGCAAACTTTGATGTAAGGACTTGAACTGACTTCCGCACGGCTGTTGCAGTCAGATGCCAACATGACAGAAAACATATGCTCTCTCCCATCAGAAACTGCTGCCAGTGCCAGCTCCAATCTTCTATATTTCCTCTCTTAAAAAAAAATGAACTTACAGGTGTAAAAATAAAGAAAAACAAAAACAATCAAGAACTCCTCAGGTGATTTATGCCATCCTCATTTGTTTGGATGGAATGGTTTTCCTTCGGGGGAAAATGTGAACAAAAACTTTATTTTTCTAAGTTTCACATTTTAGAGCTTCTCTGTGTGGGCAATGTATTCTTTTGATCTAAGCCATTCTCTGGGAAGATGTGCATGTATGCAGTGCCCCAGTATGGCCAGGAAAGAGAAAGAGTGTGTTAATTTGGGGCACATACTGAAATCTTGGTAGATATGTTATAATTCAAAGGATAAGGAATGTAATTGTTTGGATGGACTATCTGATCTGAATGTCTTTTCTCTAATTATGCTCGCCTGGCAACTCAATATCTGCTGATGACCTGTGACACTTGTCCCTTTATTTATTTATTTGCAGAAATTGTCCTATCACAAATGGAGGACCCTCCCCAATCTCTCTTGGTTCTATTTGATTATCTCAATGCAATCAATATTCATACTTTTCCCTCATTTCCAGTATTTTTCTCTTATCTATTTCTCTTTCTTTTGAGTTCTGATATAAAAAGTTCTTTTCCATCATTGATCTTATGGTATGTAAAATTTGCAAATCTCTGATTTTCTTTTTGGTCTTAGCCTTACCTAGTTACTGACATCACTTTTGTTCATTTTCTTTCTTCTCTGTAAAAGTTATTTGCCTTCTCCAGTGCAAGTTGCTAAATAGCATGTGAAGAACATATTTATATGACCTTGGTGCACCTGCTACTTATTTCGGTGGCACTTGAAATAGTCATTGAGAGATTCTAGTTTGTCTTGACAGATTTGTCATATTCTATATAGTTAAAATTTAGAGCTTAACATTTGGCAGTACCAATCCTTTGGCCTGCTAGGTCCCTTATTTGCATGGAGAAAAGCAAATTCTTTGGAATCTTACTTAATAAACACTCTCATTTGAAACTGACAAAATTAAAATTTTTACTGCATTATTTACTTAATTATTTTAAATGTGTTGGGTACCTTTATGGTAATTACTCTGCAAGGCAACATACAAAAGTAAGTAGGGTAGATGGGGGCACACTTTCCTAAAGCTTAGAGTCTATTGGGGAATATGGACAAGCAAAGAGGCATTTATAACAGTGCTCTACGTGCACTGATGGAGTAGCACAGCGTACTATGGGTGTACCATGGTGGAAACTCTAACATTTGGAATCAGGGTAGATTTCTTGAAGAAAATGACATCTCAGCTGGATTTGGACAATATAGAGTAATCCAGTAAAGATAAATGTATGGGAAGGTGTCAAGGTGTCAAATGTATGGGAAGGTTTAATTATTAGCTCCCTTCTTTTGGTTAAACCTATAGTATAGGTTAAACAAATCCATTTTCAATACCTCTGCCTCATCTGTTAGCAGAACTGAAGAGCATCATTCATCGAAGAAAGAGCATTCTTTTAAATTTTAAGGAATTATACTATAAAAGTTGTATTAGACTCTGGTTATAGACCAAGCCAGGAGGCTTCAAATTTAGACAATGAGAACATGCAGTCACTTGAGAGAGAGGTCAAGACAAATTTTTGAATCAACGTAATCAACTTATAAAATGTCACATGTGTACCCGTTTGATTCAACTTGCATGCCATACAGGTGGGCAGGCAAAATAAGCCAAAGCTTATGAAAATGAGCCAAACTTTACAAAAGCAATTTTATGCCGCTTCCATACCTTTTCTTTTGTCCATATCCACTCAAAGTTTGATTTCCTGCATTGTTTTTCTTTCTGCAAAACCGATGTGAATTTTTAAAAATACTGTCCTGGTCTTTCCAGGTGATTGTTTTGCTAGCCAACCCACGTAGCTCAAGGAACCCCATATATAGCAGCAATTGCCAGGAACCCCTATGAGTTACTGCTGATGAAAGCCATATAGCTCATGCCTTTGAAGCTTTGTACCAGAACCTTATGCTCTCTCTAACCAATTTACATACCACCATGGTATGTTTAATTTGCTTTTTCATCAAATCAATAATGGGTCTAATTGAAAAAATTGGCAGTGCTACGTGCAACCTAACTACTGATCTCAATGTTTGCCGGCTAAAGGGAATGTTGCATAGCTCTGTGTCAGACACCTGCGTTATTGGTGTACTCCTGCTACTAATGTGTACAAAAACAAACATTAATACAGGTGGAGCATCTGCACCAATTGATCACTATGCTATGAGAATTAATCACCTGGCTTTCAGCTTGAAGAATAAAATTTACATCTTTAATGTATGAAATGTATTAACACACACGCTTGCACCATCGACAGGGTGATGTCAGCAGACGTGTATGTGCAGCCCCATTAAATGTGTGCCTCTGGACAATTGTACCTGGGAGTGTAAATGTAGGGCTAAGTTTTAAACACTTGATAGCATTTTTAAAATTTAGAATTGAGACTTTTGTTAGCAGTGATGGAAACAATTTGGCAGTAATTCAAACAAAGGGACTAACATTGAACTCTGGAAATTTGCCTTCAAAAACTGTATGAGGAAGGTTTTGAGGTTGAATTTTACTCTTTCTCATCCCAATCCAGAATGGATTTTGGTATCATCATCATCATCATCATCATCATCATCATCATCATCATCATCAACATCAACATCATCCAGCTACATTCACTGAACTCTTGCTAGGTGCCAGGCCTGATACTGATTATTTTACATATATTATCTCAATTAATCTTAAACCTAGACTTGAAGATGGCCTCTCCTACCATTTTATAACTGTGAAAATTGAAGTTTAGCGAAGTCAAACAACTTGCCTGAGATCCCAAAGCTAGTAAGATAGCAGAGATGAGCATGTTCTCACTCACTCATAAGTGGGAGTTGAACAATGAGAACACATGGACATAGGGAGGGGAACATCACACACTGGGGCCTGTCAGGGGGTGGGGGGCCAGGGGAGGGATAGCATTAAGAGAAATACCTAATGTAGCTGATGCATTGACGGGTGCAGCAATCCACCATGGCACATGTATACCTATATAACAAACCTGCACGTTCTGCACATGTATCCCAGAACTTATATATATACATATATATGTATACATGTGTATATATATACACATATGTATACATGTATATATATACACATATATATGTATACGTATATATATACACATATATATGTATACATGTATATATATACACATACATATGTATACATGTATATATATACACATATATATGTATACATGTATATATATACATATATATGTATACATGTGTATATATACGTATATGTATACATGTGTATATATACGTATATGTATACATGTGTGTATATATATACATATATATGTATACGTGTGTATATATACACATATATGTATACATGTATATATATACATACATATATATACATGTGTATATATATGTGTATATATATATATAGAGAGAGAGAGAGAGAGAGAGAGATAGCAGAGGTGAAATTTAAATTTAGGTCTATGATTCCAAACCCTGATCATTATCCACTATGCTAAACCAAATTACTAATATAGACTACTCCTTTTTAACTTTCAACCGGATTTTTTTTAAAGCACACAGTATCTCCAAAACTTAGGCTGACAAAATGTAGATTTCATTGATACATCTGATAATGTTGATTTGATCATTATTGCAGGACTGGCTACATAGTTGGCAAAGTCCGCTGCAAAATGAAAATGCCGATCCTCTTGTTAAAAATTTATTATGAATTTCAAGGTGGTGACCACAGAGCATTAAACCGAGCATGGCTTCCTGCACAGTTTGCACGCCCATGAAGCTGGCCTAGTATTGCTATGAGAGATGGAGATTTTGCTTGGGAACAAGTTTAGGAAATAGAGGAGGCCCTTTTGTTCAAGTTTGTGTAGATTAGGTTTCCAAAAATGCTGCATAGACCCAGAGAAGCTTTTTTGATACCATTATTCTCAAGAACGAGTAATTCATTTAGGAAGGAAAGACGTTTTACATCATCACAAGCCAGTAGTTGACACATGGGGCAATTTTGCCTCACAGGGAACATTTGGTAATGTCTGACAATATTTTGATTGTTACAGTCAGGGGAGGCAGATCCAGTGGATAGAGGCCAGAGCTGCCACTAAATAGCCTACCTTGCACAGGACAATCCCTCCACCTCCTGCTCTCATCAAAGAATTATGTCAATAGTGCTGATGTTGAGAAATCTGTCTTAAACCATCCTACGAGTGAGTTTTTTAGTTTCTTATTCAATTTTGTAAATCTTATAAATTAATACATAAGTAGGATAGTTTCATTATCATCTCTAGTCTCTCACTTGACAAGAAGCCATCTTCATCAATAAGATCAATAAATATTTTTTGGGCAGAGCAGACAGGGTATATTTGCATGAGCACTCTGTGACCGAGCAGTACATTTCATCTTTGGTATTTAAAAATAAAACAGAAAAAATAGTGAACTCTAAAAAGTGGCCAGGGAACATTTGAATTAAGGGTTTTCTTGGAAATTTCATGGGAGATATTTATTACATTGTTAATTACATATTCACATATAATGGGGAGAAAGAGGCCATTGTAGCACATTGAGTAAACAGTATGCATTTTAACAGACATATAAGTATGTGTGTATTCATCAAACAATTTCTTATTATTCGAATATAAATAAATTTTTGAAAAATTTATAAACAATAAGTGATAAATGTTCTAAATACTCAGATCAAAGCTATGTATATTTGAAGACATTTGAATTTTTAATAGGTAAATCTTTTATATGAATTTATACAAATAACATCAGAATAATTCTGAATGTTAATATTAATCTGGACATTTTTAGAACTTATGCATTGGGGTGGGTATGTTACAAGCTTGACAATGAATTGTTTAAAGTTTATATGAGATCATTAATACAGGCCAGGTACAGTGGCTAAGGCTTGTAATCCTAGCAGTTTGGGAGGCAGAGGCAGAAGGATCCCTTAAAGCCAGGAGTTTAAGACCAGCCTGGACAACATAGTGAGGTCCTGTCTTAAAAAAAAAAAAACCATAAAAATTAAAAAATTAGCTAGGCATGCTGGTGTATGCCTGTAGTCCTACCTGCTGATGGAACCGAAGCAGGAGGATTGCTTGAACCCTGGAGGATGAGTAAGCTATGATTGTGCCACTATACACCAGACCGGGTGACAGAGCGAGCCCCTGTCTCCAAATGAATAAAATAAATGGGTACATTTTAAAAAATCATTATATGTAATATATTGTTACATTGCATAAATACCAGGCAATTACTTGAAAATATATGAGGCTATATAATTCAATTCTTACTGTCATTTTCTAATTCTTAAATTGTTTTCCTAATCGTTTAAGAGAAAAACACCCATAAAACCATAGTTTTATGCAGAAATTTTTATTAAAGTCAGTTTCATGTCGCTGTCTTTCAATTCAGTTTCTCTCCATCTAGGACATATTTTACCAAATTTTGAATAACTCCAACTCCTTACAGCAATGTTACAAAAACAAAACAAAACAAAACAAAAAGTGTTTTTTCTAGGTAACCTGAGAAGATATTATATTTGTAATAGAATCCCTCAGCTCTTCAAACTCGTTCTATGTACCATTCTAACTAGATTAACTCTTCTTCCACTCCACAGCAGTTTTGAGGGGAGGTTGATGCTAAAGGGAATTCCATGGACAGCAATTAAAAGTAAGAGAGCCTGTGTGAAAAAATATGAAACACAGATTAAGTAAAAAAAAGCCTAGCACTGGAAGCTGTGTAATGTGGGTTTGGGTATCCCCCGTATTCCTCAGTAACCTTGGAGGGCATCTCCTTACAACCCTGGATCTCCTGATTGGTGCCTGATATTGTGCAGATTCTGAGTCAGCAGGAAAATTAAATATGTATGTAATAGACTTTGTTTAGGAAGAATGAGAAATATGTAATTATTTTTAAGGAATTTAATCAGGGTGACTAAAATCTTTAAAACATGTTTTGGAGTTTTATATAATGAAATTCACCTATGTGAAATGTCTCTTCACTTTGCAGTTCTGAATTATTACTCTTGATGAAAAAATAATAATGACAATGATTATCACATGCACAATGATGTTCAGATTATAAAATCATTCCAAATAAATTTAATATTCACTTGCATTTGATACCTACAACATCCCTGTGAAATTGTTGTCGTCATCCTCCTATTTTGTCTGGATGAGGAAACCAAGACCCAAAGTTTATTTCCAAGTGCACACAGTTAACTCGGTATGAACATTTGCATCCTGAATAGTATCACTCAAGTAATTGCTATTCACATTTTACAACACATATGAATTCAAGTTATCAAAAGTTTCTATTCAATATTTGAAACAAATCTCTAAGTTTTTTTGCATTTTCAGCTTTATTGAACATAAATGCAAAAAAAAAGATTTTATAATCTCTTCATTTTTTTAACTGAACTATCTCTTAAATAGACATGTTAGTAACTTCTACTTGTCATTATCATGTTAAATATAAATAAAATCCTGCAAAGTGTAGAATACTGTTTCAACCCTGTTCATCTGATGGTGGATACTATTTTTCCAGTGAACAGACTGACAGACTACACAGCAAATGTAATCATAGTTTTCATAGTGAAGCGCCAGAAACACATTAAAAAATGTGATAGTACATGTTGAAATTCCATGTATTTGTAATCCAAAATTTAGCGGCAAGCCTCTAAGAGGCAACAATTAAACGTGAATATTAAGATGATAAAACAAAATTAGAAGCTTTCTGGGATCCCGGTGTGATATAAACCCATGTTTCTGAGATGAACTTTAAACCTTGAGGTTCAAGGCAGTTATTTCTTTACTCATCAAGAGCTGTCAGGGATTAGAAGAGGCATGGAAGAAATTTCTTGGATGTTTGTACAAAAGAATAAAATAGATTTTTATCCCTAAACTTTTTTAATGATGATAGAAAACTTCAAAAAATTCCTGATGACTACAAAATGATAATCTTGAAGGCAGGTTTGGAAACAATACTACAATCCAAAAAAATAGTGTCATTCCATGGATTTAATGGATGGATAGTACAGTGCTGCAGGCAATATCAGAACACACGATTTCTTGTCAGTGATTCGAAGATTGTCCCATGTGCATTGTTGCATGTGGCAACTAGGTAGTCAATTTCCAGTTTTATTTTACAGTGCACTTAATTCACAGTGTTTGTCAATAGGGTGCTATGGCTGTTTTGAGTGGAAACGCATGTGTTTTGTGGAACTTTTAGCATTCTTTGGTTCTTCCACTAAATCCCTCAGTTCAAAAACACTGCTGTACATTTTCAGATGCCATCTGCTTGGGGGGAAGGGGGAGATAGAAAGTAGTAGACTTAATTGAGAACAATTTGAGTGCAAATAAACACTAAATTAAAACCAGTCCCCATCAAAATGGGATTATTCATGCATGACACAGGCAAGACTCTATTGTCCATACAAAATGTGGACCAAGAGCTACATTCATAAATGAATAAATAGGTAGAGAGAAGAAAAATTCAATCCTACAACATTATTGATGTATTTTTGTGTGGAATTCAATGTTTTAAAACATAGTTGGAGTCATTAAGAACTTTAAGTTTATTTAGTAAATGAGTATAAAAATGTGAAAGTTTAAAAAACAAAGTTTTGAAGGACGATTAGAGATATATGTGTAACAAATGCTACAAAATAATAGTTTTCTGAATATTATTGAAGTATAAGCCTTCATATGGCAGCTTTCTATCTCTTAATTCTCCCTGTTACATTGAGACCTAATAGGAAATTCCAGGGATATGTGTGATGTATCATCCACTGTTGCTGAGATGTGGCTCTCTCTTTCATTACTACATGTTGATGTTTCATTTATATTTGTATTTAAGAGCTATAGCTACTTTTAAAGAGTTGCTTTATAAGGAACCAAAAAGAATTGCATCTTTTTATTCTTCCAAGAGAGAAAAAAGCCTGAATCCTACTGAAGTGGTTAAATAAGAAGTCCCACATCTGGGAGGAACATAGAAAATAGTTCAAGAAAGAGGAAAAAAATGGAATTCAACAGGATGTGAGCATTAAAAGAGATGCCCTTTGTAAACCAGATTAAAAGGATAGGAACTGATCAACAAGGATTAGTACTAGAATCAGAAAACATTCTCTCTCTCTCTCTCTGTCTGTCACAGACACACACCTTATACCCACAGAATGTAGTATATCCATTTCATGAAGAATTACCAAAGAATACATCTTAGGTCAGTTCATTACCGGGAAATGTCTTGGGTTCGGCTCCCGAAGTATGGCCAGCATGAAAATCCCAAACCCTTGGTAGTCAAAGCTCCCAGGGATCTTCTGTGTGATCACTCTCAGGGATGCACAAGAAGGTTTGGCATGAGTCACGGTTTTCAGGATAAAGGTAAATGGACTGTTTGAGAAAAACTAAAGGTTTGGCTGAAAGGAATTCAGTCACAGTACTGGTCTAAAAATGATTACAGACGTAGAACAAAAATAGAAGTTAAAAAAATTGTAAACCATTCCCTATATCCTGGCTTTGTTTAACAAGCAAAGACTTTGGTCATTATAGCTTCTCTTTGTATAGTCCCTCATCTTACGCTCTTGGCCAGGGTATAAATAGCTGATCACACACACACACACACACACACACACACACACACATACACTAACCAAAAGACTCAAATAGCTGAGCAAGCCTCCCTTACTACAATATCATTATTTCCCAAACTTATTATTAAACTGAGGTTCACACTCCATAATGTGTAACAACATACAGGAAATGATAATGCCATTGACTAAGAGATAACATTTAGCTCTCAATCCTTCTGTGATCTTATTGAATTTGCCTGTTAAGTTCTTGGTGTAATTAAAGCAGATAGAAGCATTCATACATTTTGTTGCAAATTGATATGATCTCTTTTGTCTGTGATCTAAGTGAGATTGCCCTGTAGTTTTTAATTTAGCAGGTTAAGAAGCACAATTAAAATATCATGAAAAAGATCATAATCAGAAACCGTCTTTTGGGTTGTTCCTGCCAAGTAGATAAAGGGGTTGGTGTATTTAATAATTACCTCCTTTGCTGTACATTTGTTCTATTTGTGGGTTGAAGTGTTAATAAATACCTTGCACTATTCCAGTGGGAAAAGCTTTCCACCTAATTAATAAAACTTGGAAGAATACCTAGGACATTGAACCATATCTTTCTTATTAGTGTTGCCTGCCTCAAAAGAGAATCCCTGTCTCTTCAACACATTAGTAAATGTCATCTTCCCGGGTTGTAAAGAAACATCTTGAAAAACTGCCTGTTTTCAGTAGGACTAAAAAAGCAAATTCTCTGATTTTTTTAAAGAAATAATTCTACTGTTAAATTTTAAGTAGTGAAAAATACTAATCAAGCACGACAGGAATGATTCTATCTAAAGAGCATACCTTAGTAAAAGCATCACAATAAAGCAAGCTTCAAATTGGGATATAATTGGCTTTGAATTAGCCTTTATTTCTAGCTATTGTTTCTCCTATATTTTGGTTACTCAAGTGCTTTCTAGGTCTTGATCCTAGAGAAACTGAAATAGAAATTAGCATGTAGCACTATTACATCTACATCTTTACTGTTATTAAAGGCCATGGTACTTGCAAATACATTTATTTATATTAAAATTGAATTTAGAAATGAAAAATTTGAAAACATATTACTTTAAACATACTATTGACTGTTATAGAGAAGTTGCTCTTGTGAGTTGGTACATTTAATGAATATTTTAGCACGTATTTTGTGGTTTGAAAGATAGAATACTCAACAAATTAAATAAGGTCCCTTGTCTATGGCCACGTCTAGTCTTCAGTTAGAGGCTTTAATTATAAGTCTGATATTATACATTTTAGTTCTAATTTAAAATGTGTAATAAATGAAAAATATGTGTGCCACATGATCTATAGAATCTTTTTCTGCATAGAGTATGGAAGTTTACACCTGTTTTATCGTATATGAATTTCTGAGTCTATTGGCTTTTCTGAGATTCTTCCAAATATGAAAATATAATAACAGTATATGAATTCTATGGGAAATATTAATAAGAGAGAAGGCTCACAAGGTTACTTCTATAATAGATATGTAATAAGGTAGAAATATTAAAGTACATAAATTCTACATACAATGTGGCCAGACAGCATCTCCAAGAATGATTAGGTTAGCAGAAATAGGGCCTATTTTAAATTTCTTGGTTAAATTATGATTTTTTTTTATTTTTCACTTCACTTCAAGATTCTTTTAATAAAATTAAAATTTAAAGTAACTTTTTGACTGTTATTTAGAGGGTAGAATTAAGAAATATTTTGGTAGTAATGATTTTTTATGTATTTTTAAATCTCAAATTAACTTAATTCGTTTTTTTTTTTTTTGCATCAAAGGTGAGACAACAAACTAATATATTTTGAGCACATTCCATTATAAAACTACTAAATTCACAATACGCTGCTAATGCTGTGCATATTGTCATTCATCTCTTCATTCATTTTTTCAAATATTTTATACAGCACCTACTATGTGTGAGTCTCTGCTAAACACTAGCGATCCAGCAGTGAACAAATGTAACCAAAAAATCCCCACTCTTGTGGAATGTAAATTCTAGTGAAGGAGACAGAAAATGGACAGGAAGGACAGCATATGCAAAGGTCTTGAGGCAGGAGTGTGCTTGGACATTCCATGAATAGGAAGGAGGCCCAAGTGATTGGAGTAGAATGAACCGAGGGTCAGGGAGGGTGGCAGAAAACAAGGTAGGGGGGAAGGGGAACTGACTGTCCTGGTATTTTCAAGTATGTTATCTCACATAATAACCTATGTGTTAATGGCCATACTAAGCAACCAAACGAAAATTGTATATTTTTAAGTGATGTCAGGGACATGCCATTCTTACTAAAGGCTTATATATATATGAAAATTCTTCAAATTCACTAAATAAAGAAATTGTCAGCAAATATATTTAACCATTAGCTAAGATGTGGATTGGATATATATATATATCCGTGTATATATGTATATGTATATATATATACGTGTATGTGTATATATATATATATATATATCCAGGTTGACTTTTTCTTTCCTTATAACTGAAGTGCAATCCCTCCAAAGATTTGAAGTTAGACTTTATTTGTACAACTAGAATGGTCTTCCTCATCTTCTAGACTGTGTTTGAAATATTAGAATTATGATTTGAGAAACGAGCATCTATCTCAAAATCTGTTTTAAATGTATATCATGACAACAAATGTTTAAGTCCTACGCTTGCTAGAGTAATTGTTAATTGACATGACATGCCTAATATAATGGTGGAATTCGTTTATCTAGGTGGCATCATCTCCCTTGCCTGTTCGATGAATATTTTGCATATGATAACTTCTAAAATCATTTCCTGAGCTTATTTTCTATGGTCTTATGGACTTTATTTAATAAACATCTTGCAACCTCATCGTACTGGTGCATTTAACTTTTCAGAGTTACCTTGAAACAATTGCTGTTAATTGGGTGCATACTTGCTCTAGATGTAAACCTAAGAATGTGTACCAGTAACTTGGTGTTAAGCTGAGGGATAGGAAGATGGGTAGAGTTCATTTAAGAGGTTTTAGCTTGTTCTTTTTAAACTAGGGGATGCATTTGCTGAGTTTTCACTCTCAAACTCTTCAAGCTTCTCAGGCTTATCCTGCATTTCCCTGGAGGAATTACTCAGCTGCCCGAGTCACCTCTAGCTGTGCGGTAGCAGTGGAAAGGTTTCACCACGTTCTGATTTCCATTTCCATTAGAGCAGAAAGACAGACGGTAGTGGGGTGGGGAGATAGGTGCCAGGAAGAGCTCTAGCTGCCATGCTCTTAAGCGTTTCTCACAGACTCACGCTTTTGTCCTCATTCAAGATGTGACCATTCCCACCAGTTGTTGATTTTTCAATTCTGCAAACATGAATTAAGACAATTTAGGTCCTTGAGACCTTCCAAGTTCTGGGCATACACACACACAAAATTTTTAATTTTTTTAAAAACCAAGTATTTGCAAAGCACTAGAATTACAAAGGGGAATACATTTTGATATCATAGAAGAGATAATGACTTCAGTAGTGTCGACACAATGCAGTGATAGAAATAGGGCCAAGTATTAGAGGAGAAAGCAGGAGAGAAGGAAGTGCCTCTCTGTTGGAGGTTATTAAAGAAATACTTACAGAAAAATATTTCAGATATGTTTGGATTGTTTAAGAGGTATTTGCCTGCAGAAAGGAAGGGAAAAGACATTTCACACAAAGGTGAAGAAATATCCAGTGCACAGAAATACAAAACAGCATGGCTTGTTTGGGAAAGGAAAAATGATAGTTGGAACACAGGAAGACAAACAGTGCTGCACGGTGGTTAAATTCTAAGTTCTCAAATGGCATTGGTACAAATCATACCTCTAATAATTTTAGTCAGGTGACTTGGAGTGGGTTTGTACCTCAGTTTCGTCAAATGTAAAGTGGCAAAGAGAATAATGTGTCCTCCATAAGGTTTTAGTGAGAATGCTTTTGACTGCCTTACTCCTATCGCATACCTAGTCAGCTTTCAAAATACAAATCAGATCCTGTCTCCTTTTTGTTCAAAGCCCCCAGTGACTTCCTATCTCACTTAAAGTAAAGGCTGCAAAAGTTTGCACAAAGTTGCAAAGCCTTTGTGACATGCCTGCCCCATTCCCCAGTCAACACCTCCTCCTGCTACTCCTCTCCAGCTGCACTGGCCTCTGTAAAATTCTCTGAACCAAAACAAGAAGGCTCCTTCTTTGGTATATGTGTCTTTGCCATTCCCTCTGCCTGAAAGTTCTAGTGTTCTAGTCCGTTTGGGCTGTTACGACAAAAATACCCTAGAGTGGGTGGCTTATAATTAACAGAAATGCATTTCTTGTGGTTTTAGAGGCTAGGAAGTCCAAGATCAAGGTGCTGGCACATTTGGTGTCTGGTGAGGGTCCCCTTTCTGTTTCATAGATGGCTCTCTTCTCACCATGCCCTGTTATGGAGAAGGGGCAAAGGGAGCTCTCTGGTCTCTTTTATAAGGGCACTAATTTCATTAATGAGGGCTCTGTTCACCTTCATGACCTAATCACCTCCTAGACACGCTCCTTCCTAATGTCATGCCTTTGACAATAGGATTTCAACTAAGAATTTTAGAGGGATATAAACCGTCAGTCTATAGCACCCTGATAGGTGAAGGACTTGCTCTCTCATCTCCTTCAGATCTCTGCTCAAAGCTCAGGTACCAGTGAGGCTTTCCTTGACCCCCTCTCCCACTGCTTACAACAGCAGCTCCTCCTTCCCCATGCCCCATCCCAGGGCCCATTTTCCCTCATAGTTTTGTATCCATGTTTCTCTATTGCAGTATTTTACCACTGCCTGCTATATTTCTATTTATTCCACCACACCCCTTGAATATAAGACCCCAAAGAATCCATATTTTTCTTTTGTTGCATTCATAATGCCCAGCTCATGATAAATGGAAGTGCTAGCATGGTGACTGGAATTTAGTACTCAGTGAATTTTACAGATTTTAATAGTAATAATAATTGTCATCATCATCATCATTCATACCAAAAAATGAAGAAAGAAAAGTAAATTGGGCCCTGACAATGAAGGATTCTGTGGACCTCACAGAGAGAAACCATCACAACAGGGAAGAGGTGACCTGTGATTAATACAGATCTAGAAGAAAAGAGACTTGAGTCAGGGAAATCATAAGTTGGGAGGCTATTGACTTAGTTCAGGTGGAAGACAATGAGGAACTGAACTAGACAGTGGGACTAGAAATTAGTTTTGGAAATGAGATATTTCATAGGAAAAATTGGACATAGAAGTCAAAACATAACTAACTCCCAAATTTCAACTCTGTGTTGTTCAGTATTTAACAATGATCTAAGTCTGGGAGGAAAATGAGTTCAATCTTAGACATTTTGATATGAGTTGCCAATGAGACATTTTGATGGGAATGACCTGTAAAAAACCAGAAATATAAAGTCTTGCTCTTTGGGGAGAAGGGGGTACTGGTGATATAGTTTTGTTACATCCATAGAAATGTATGGATGGGCAGGTAGAGGAAGAAGAGAAGTGAACACAGAATTATTTAAAGTATTACATTAAAAGGATTGGCATAAAATAAGAAAGATGTCTTATCAGTGCAAAAGGAGGAAAGAGCTTCAGGAAGTAAGAGAGGGGTCAGTCTGGACAAAATAGTCCAGAGAGATCAAATCGGATCTGAACAGGCCATGTGATTGGGCAATTAGGTCATTGGTGATTACAGTATGATAGAGCTGAGATGCAATCCAGACTTTAGTGGAACGGAGATGAATTTAGTGCAAAAGTGCCTCTACGCCATTTTGTCAGGAATTTTTGTGGTGAAGGGATGCAGTGAACAGAGAGGGAAAAAGACAGACAGACAGATAGGCAGACAGACAGAGATAGAGAGCTAGCTATTGAGGAAGAGCCAGTATGGAAGTAAGATTTTATCAGAATATAGGGATGAAGGAATGGAACTTGAGGAGAAGGAGAGATTATAAGTATAAGAAATGGAGGGGGGCCGAGTAGAAAATTGGTGAATCAAAATCTTCAAGGTGGCCAGAGCAGATGGATTGAGAACATAGGAAAGGCCTTCCTTAGGAAGAAAGAGCAGTCTCTTTAACTTAGAGACAAGTGAGAAGGTGTTAAGAATTAGTCCTGCTACAGATAAGAAGGGAAGTAGGTCAAGGGTATTTATATATGATGTCCTTCATTTATCTAAAATATGGGAGGTGAGATCATGTTTGCAGAATAAAATACACTCAGCCTTGATTCGGGCAGGAAGACTGTCCATTCATGCAGGAAAGACTTGTTTTGGATCCATGTTTTCCCTGCCCATATTGAGGAACATCAAAGATGTTCAGTGGAAGGTTAAGTCTGGAGCATACCATAGACCAGAGAGAGCATCATCCAGTGTAGCACCCTTATTTGGCAGACGAGGAAATTGAGAAATTCAGTGACTGCCTGAAGGTTACACAGCTAGTTAGTAGCTGAGATTGCACTGAAGTCAGCTTCTCTCACTCTTAATCCATACTTTCAGTGAACAGTCTCAAGCTGTGCTTTCTGGAGACTTGATGTCACTTAAACCAATATTACATCCTTTTGCCTATGAACACCCTTGCCTCTTACATACACACATGCACCCTAACTCTCTGTCAGTCATCAACCCCACACTCAGCCTCCATGCATCCTGCTGCTTTTCTTGCCTTCTCTGCATGGTCCATCATTTCAGCTTGCAGGCTGGTTTGGATTGACCCACTGATGGGCTTTTCCTTTGGGATAAGCCACATTGCAGACAAGCTATCTGGTCGCATTCATGAAACGAGCCAACATGAGGCTGATGCCATCAAAAGGACCGAGGGCATCAGCTCCATGATGTTGCCACAACCCAAAGGCAGAGTTGAACTAGATGTTCCCTGGAGTATACCCCTACGGTTGTCAGACGAACATCCTAGATGACCTTTTTACATTTATGTGTAAAACAACTTATGGAAATGCTTAATTCACCAAAAGAAATATGTTAGAAATATGTTAAGCAGAATAGTTGCATCAGTTCTTCAGCTACATGAACTCCTACATTCCAAAATGCGTCAATACATGTGAACTACAAACGTTTTCGTTATGTATAAATACAATGTTATTTTCCCTGCCTACATTTCAGCATGGATTTTTGTTGTTCTTGAATTATTGTTTTAAAGATGTTAATATCCATGAAAGAGATACTTATGAGCTATAATCGAATTTGTCTCAGAGTACTTATTTTGGATTGCTGTGTTAGTGCTATGTGCCGGGAATAAAATCCCATATATCTAGCTTTCTCTTTCACTACTGAAATAGATGTTAGGATATCTGAGTAGTCTCTGCCCTTTAAATAATGCACTAAATACAATGCTCATGGACACCCTTTCCTTCTCTCATTTGATTTCGAGATACGGAGAATAAATGAGATGTTCACTGGAGTTTTGCTGTCTTTTATAAAATCCACCCCATTCTGGAGTGAATGAGCGAGAAGCGCAGGAGGCGGCCTTCGTGGGAGCAACTACCTTTCCCAAGTGTCTCATCCTCTCTCCTCTGTCATCCCCAGGCAATGTGCCTGCATTTGTGTGTGTAGATTTATAGTTTATCTTTATCTATGGCTTCATCTGTAGGTAGCTATTATAGCTGCCTCGCCTGGATATTGTTTGGGCCTGATAGATCTGTCTGTAGTTCATCAAAGAGGAGCCGAGTGCCTAAAAGCCATTGGGTCCAGCTGAGGATGAAATACGAGCCATCAGCCTTGATAATGGCTGTAAAATTTCATAATTACACGGCCTTTATTACATTGCATAATGATCCTGAAGCAGTATGGAACAATTAATTAAGATTTTCAACCGTGGCTCTTTCAGAAATTAAAAGGTGCTAGTAGCTGAAAAATGGGGATCTGTCTTGTCCTAAAAGCATTAGGGATGCTTAGGAAATACTTTCCAATTGCACTTTTATTTTTTGTTAAGAGGAACATCCGCTAGTTAGGGAACATGCGTTAGTATACTATGCCTATTATCAAGTTTTTATTTCAACTTCAAAACTGATACTTTAAAAAGAATGGGAGTAAAAGAGACTGCTAAGGATCTCTAGAACTCCCCAACTTCCCTTTTCTTTTCTTTGAAAAATTCTATTCCGCCTCCTGCTGTAGCCATTTATCACATTTGTGGTTGTTCATCTCTACACATTAAATAAATGCAGGCTCTGAGATAGGGGGTCAGTTAACTGCCTACTATAGTATACTGACCAAGGAATTTTTCTTATACACTGTCTTATATCTTGAGGCATTAAAATTCTTTCAAGATCTCTACAGTTTTGACAGGCATCCCCAAAGGAAGACTTTACCGTTTTCATTTATTATCCTGCGAATGCAACATGTCACGTCTAATATATACCTTTTATTTTTTTTTCATCTCATCTTCACACCCCATAAAGAGTAATTAAACTTGGTGAGGGCCTGTAAGCGCCACTAGGAATTTGCTACATTTAAATAATAACAGAAACTAAAGTATTTAGTATTTATACACATGGATGTGCATTTACACATACAAATTATAACCCATCCTGGACTTTATTTTCTATCAAGGAAATTATAATTGAGCTAGTCAAGGACAATAAAATGCTAAAGAAAAGATAGTGAAAACAAGTCCAATATTTTTATTATAATTATTCTAAGCTGTATGCCAAGCTTTCATCCATGTACTCAGTAAGAAATAGATATGCTTCCAGGAAACATCATCAATGGTATTGTCAATTTAAATGAGAGAATATGAAAAAAGAAAACCCCCAACCTCGTTGTGATTTACACATAACTTCTGGATATTTGCTCCCGTCAAGTATTATTGTTTTTAAATTGACAATCATCATATAATGTTTTACGGATCTAAATATTTCATGGGAGACTAAAACTTCCCTTGGGCCTCCCCAATAATAAACTTTCAGCAGAAAATTTAGAAAGGATTATGTGCTTCAAGGAGGAGCTGGTGCTCAGAGTAAATTCTCTTGTTGAGGCATTTAGTCCCTTAATAGGAATTTTCTGATCTGCTGTCATTCTTGTTCACACACCGAGTGTCACTGCCTCTAAAACACTTGTCATTCTTTAATGGAAACAAAATAGTCATTGCAGCCAGAGCCGCAATGTCATTCCACTACCCCTTGCTGCGTCGGCAATAGTGAAAATGACAGAGCAGCTCTCAGTAGGGGTAATTAAAATGTAAATATTGATATTTTATTATTTGAAATTACTTTCCAGTGCGGCATTTAATATCTCTCCATCTGTGCGGCTCTGTTTAGCGGTCACTTTAGTGCAGCTCTGGGATACCAAGCAGCGGCTTGATCCCCGTTATGTCAAAATGCTTGTTGCTGCTTAATTTTGATATCTAATTAAGTGGAAAAGTACAGTCCACACTGTAATCCATGGCATCTTAACCAGCTGCTTGGGTATATTTAGAATTAATCTCCACTATGGAATCATCCTAATGTATGCAATTAAGAGTCTGCCGATGGCTAATTAGGTGTATTAGAATCAGGCAGCTTTTTTTTTTTTTCCTCCATTTTTTTCCCCCTTTCATTTTGGACTGTTGCAGACCGAAGAGTCTCTGCCTCCAGAGGTAATGTTCATGCTACTCAAATCTAGTTAGGAAACAGGGCAACTTCCAAATATGGTAACCCTTGTATTTTCCTTCACGTATTTCCTTGAATCAACCTGATATAAAAACTTCTAGGATTTCCTGGGGGTTTTTTGCAGGGTTTCAGTGACATGAAAGGAAATGGTCACAGCCTAGGAGAGAGGTGGGATACAAAGGTAGATGCACTCTCCGGCATATCAAAGTGGGAAAGCTGAGAGGGACTGCTGTGGGTGCTCTTGTTCATTTGGGGAGGAGAAGAATTATGGCGTGAGAGCTTTTAACTGCAGCTACATTTGCCTCCTCCATTCTACTTTTGAATGGAGGATCTTCACAGAAAGAATTATTATAAGAGGCACAGGTTTGGTTTGTGTATCATATATCCATAGTAAATATATACCACCGGCAGCCTTTTACCACTGATAACGATTCTGCATTCATGTGGTTGAGGAATTCCGAGAGCTGTGTTGTTTGATGTTTTTGTTTTGGTTTCATTTTAGCTTGGCTAGTCATCCAAACTGGGGGCAGTGTAGAGAGGAAGAAGGGAGGGCTGAGAGGAATCGAAGGGGTTGCCTCTATTGTCAATGAGAAGATAACTGGTCGCCTCCCCAGTGGAACGTATGCCAAGCCATAATGACTTAGCTCTGCTTGAGCCAGCAAACACCAGCCGTGAACTTGGGAGTAAATATTCGCAAACAGATCTTCATTAGCCGCAGAGAAAAGTAGTGTGGGAGCCTGACTTTAAACCGAACTCTCAGAGCTAGAAATTCAGAGAAGCTGTTTTTCCATGCTGTCCAGAACACAAATTATGCCTAGGTCTTTAAGCATCAGTAGTAAGGATTTCTAATATTATTTGAATGTGGAGTTTCAGGGTCAGCGTGCTATAATTTCATATCTGTGACATGTATCTCGTGGATAACACATTTCTTCTACGTTCTTTCATGAATACATATGGCACTTTGTTTTTAATGGCCTATGCTGTAAATCCTTTAACTTCCATTTATGCAGAAGACCTCCTGTTTTTTTTTTTTTTTCTGCCTCTCCTCCTCCTAGGGCATATGTTAGAGACACTGAGTTATAGTTTCTATTTTAAGAAAATTGAGAAAAGCACACCTGAAGGATTTTCATTTTTTTTCTGCTTTACTTGTAACCAGTAATAGTAAGACAAGAAGAGACAACAGTGTTAACTCCACAAACAGTTAAGTCTATAATAATTAGTGCTTTTATTGGAATTTGTATTTCTATATCAAGGGACCAATTAGGTAACTCTGAAAGGATTTGAAGTTATGTTTTTAAAGGCAGTACAGAAATTATAAGTGATTTTTCTTTCAGAGATCCAAGATAGAATTGATTCTTGGTCATTTCAGTGAAAGCACACAAAATAATCACAACTCCCTTTTGTACGTGGCAGCTTAAATACAATTTTCAAATTTTTAGTTTAACCCATATGAAATGACCCAGGTTCTCACAATGCCTGTCATTCTGTGCTTAATGTGCGTGTAGGTGAGGCCTTCACAAATGGAAAAACAGTTACACAAAGATCTTTTTGACAAGATACCCTGAGCCTTAAAGCCAGCAACTGTACCTTCATTAATGCAAGCAGTATTAGGAGAAACTTTGAACTTTCACCTTACTTGAATAGGCAGTGTTTAATCCAAAATCAGATTGGGGTCCAGTGAGCACTGCTCTTTTCCTTCTAGTTTTGTCTTTTGTACTACATCAGTGAAGCTAGATAGATAGATAGATAGACCTTAATATATCTATCTATATTTTAATCTAATTCACTACAGCTTATTTCAATTTATTCAGTGTGTGGAATGTGCTTTTTAAAAGGTTCTTACAATATTAGACTCCAATGTTGGATTACAAATAACAGAAATGAAGCAACCATAGCAGTTACTATTCTTTTTCCTTTTTTTTTTTTGATGGAGTCTCACTCTGTCACCCAGGCTGGAGTGCAGTGGTGCAATCTCAGCTCATTGCAACCTTCGCCTCCTGTGTTCAAGCGATTCTCCTGCCTCAGCCTCCTGAGTAGCTGGAAATACATACCCATGCCACCATGCCCAGCTAATTTTTATATATTTAGTAGAGACGGGGTTTCACCATGTAAGCCAGGCTGGTCTCGAGCTCCTGACCTCAAGTGATCCACTCACCTCAGCCTCCCAAAGTGCTGGGATTACAGGCATGAGCCACCGCACCTGGCCAGCTAAGTCACTAATTATAAATATCCTTTAATTGTGGGATATTCCCAAGAAAAGCAGTTCAGTTCACCTTTAAAAATATTATTATTAAACTTCGTGTGTGGGAAAAAGAAAATTCATAAAAATTTATTTTATATTTTAAATATATTTTTGAGTTAGAAATAGTGAAAATCAAATCTTAGAAAGTAGAAAGGAAGGCAGAAGTGCCAATAATTTGTTGTTGTTCGAAAAAAGTTAACCAAAAATTACAGCTGGGATTGCCTCTTCGACAGCTTTAAAGAGTTTTAGAGGCACCCCTATCTCTTTTTGAAGCCCAACAAATGACATTTTCTACTAATAACATATTGGTTAGTTTATTACAACTTTGCATGACTTAAAAAGCATATTTTTGATCCTAAAATTTATATTCACAAAATTCGTCTGCTTGTGTTTCTCCTCATATCTCTATTTTTAATGAAAAATTATAATCTTTAACAGAATAATTTTCTCATGAATCCAAACTCTCAGCCAGCCATAAATGGAAAAACAAAGTTCATATCAAAATAATGTGATCCTGGTTCTGACCTATTAAAAAATGTTTTTGGTTCCTGCTTCATTTCCTCAAAGTCCTACCTGATTTCTTTTAGATTTAAATAGATTCTGCTTGACTTGCCCAGATTATTTGCATAGAGCTATCTATGGTTATGCAGGTTCCCACAGCAGGTAGAAACGGTTCCTCTTCGAAATTATTATGTAAGAATAGATACACAAACTAGTCTGATAAACCTGAAACATGTCTAAGTGGCATTTAAATTACATTAACACCTATGTGTACAGACATAATGAAAGGACATAACAGACAAGAACCCTCTTTGCTATTTGTAACTGTCTAATCTGCTGCTTTATAATAGGAAGGGCCCTTACTCCCTCGGGGCTGCAGTGACTGTAGTGTTGCAAGTGTTTCTGACAAGTGAGTGTTTACCTAGTGAGGACCCATTGTTCTAAACTGGACTGAGAAGAAGATGCCTTATGTATGCATTTTTATTGGCTTGTCTCCTCCTTGCTGTTTTTGATTCAGATAGAAGCAGCCCATAATGGTAAAATCCCAGGATTTCTCAATCTTCTTGCAGATTTTTTAGTGTGGAAAATGTTCTCTGAGAAGCTCCTTCTTAGACTTGACAAAAATCAGGTTGGGATTGCCTAACAATTTACGTTAAAAAAGTAGACATACAATATTTTATTCCTGCAAGTAGAAAGAAGCAATGAGCGTTGTTTTCATCCATGACTTCACTAGGTTAGTATTTCAGAGGTTTAAAATCCAAGCTACAGAATATAAATTCATACATATTGTCAAAATAATTATACAACTAGGATAGGTAGATAAATTAATGACAGTACTTATAAATAACAAAAAAGTCATTGTGACATTATCATGAAGTCTGTTGTGAATGGTTACTTATAAATATAAAAGAAGCAGCTAGTCCATATGACTGAAACATCAACTTTACTTCTAAATTGAAGAGAACTGGCTGAGGTTAATAAATTTAGGTAGGACTTTATCAGAGTCTAAGTGGCTCCAAATAAAAATCCTATATACTTTATAGGCACTTATAAGCAAAGAGCTTTATACAAAATCAGTGCCTTAATAAACATTCATTGAATTAATGAAAAAGCATTAGGCACCCCTTTTTGTTATATGTTGATATATTTTCTGTGGGGGAGGGATCTGGTTTCTGGAATGGTCTTTTCATTCCTAATGTCCCATCTTTTTGAAAGGCAGTCAATGAGCTGTTGAGGAATTCTCTATTCATTCATTTAGCACATATTTACTGAGCACCAGCTATGTGACAGGCACTGTTTGAGGAGCTGGAGACATAGCAGGAAACAAATCAGAGATCTCCACCCTGAAGAGCTTATCTAGAACATGGCAAACCACTGTCCAGAGGATACAGATATATCTATCAAGCAGCAGATCTTCACATCCACTCCCTTACTTCAGGGGTCACTTATACGCAGCTCTGTGTCTCCTGCTTATGTCTTCATCTTCATCTTCACATTTATATTTTACAAGTGCCCTTAGATGCTACCCAGTGACAACAATCATGGCAATGAGAATGGAAAGAAGTGTGTGTATTTGAGAATGATTTCACATGTATAAAAGAGAAAACTTGGTGATAGATCAGTGAAGGGCCAAGAGCGAGGCAGCCAAGAGTGAGGTGGCAGGTGGATGGCAGTGCTTAGGGAAATAGTGGAGCTGTGGATTTTGACATTAGGATTAGGAAAATGAGCTCACTTAACATGTTAGGACATCCATGGAGGAATTACTAGAGGAAGATTTTTTAGGAAATATGGCAGGAAAAGGGAAAAGGAACAAACAGTGAAAGAAATTCTGTATTCTACCACAGAGTTTCAGTTTTATCTTGTAGGAGATATGGAAACCAAGAAAGCATTTTGATGAGTGGACGGCATAGGTTTCATATTTTAAGGATTGCTTGACTAGCCATGGGTAGGATGGAAGAAAGGAATACCAGATATAAAAGGATTTTGGTGAAGATGCTGTTAAAATGTACCCCAAAAAGATGATGAAGGCCTAACCAAAACTGGGATGGAGGGGAGGAGAGAAAGTGATGGATATGGATACATTTAGGAGAATGTGTACAACCAAGCACTAAACTCTCCTTTTCTGCATAGACATGTACGTGGATCCATCCTTGCAATACTTTTCTTTTTTGGTTGTTATGGTCTTATCCACTTTTACTGTGCTATAAAATCTTAGATGACAAGGATTATGTATTATTCATTTTGCATATTCCAATGGTACTGAGCATAGTGCTTCACTTGTAATAGATACTCTAAATATTAGTTGATTTGAACTTTGTCACAGTAGAACCATTGGAAGCCTAATAATTTAAGGCTGAAATAAACCTTCAGGAATACTTTTTCTACCTTCTAGTTTTACAGATGAGAAAGCAGGAACCAGCAAAGTTGAGTCATTCCTCAGAGTTTCACAGTTCCTTGGTGGCAGAGATGGCACACAATTCTAGGTCTATTTACTCCCAGTCCATGGATTTTGTCTGAGGTGCTCACCATTACCCAGACAGCCTTGTGCTTCATGAAATTAGCTCCGTTTGTTATTCTGAATTAGAAACTGTTGGAACTGGAAGATTCCTCAGAAGTGTGTAGTCCACAGTTTGCAATTGACAGATAAGAAGGTCACCTGTGGGTCTGTATTAGTTTGCTAAGGCTGCTAAAACAAAGTACCAAAGACTGGGTGACATAAACCACAGAAATATATTGGCTCACAGCTCTGGAGGTTGGAAGCCCAAGAGCAGGTGGCAGGAGGTTTGGGTTCCTTCTGCGGGCTCTGCAGGCGAATCTGGTCCATGCTTCTCTCCTGTCTCTCCTGGCTTCTGGTGGCCTCAAGCATCCCTTGGCTTGTAGGTAGTATTCTCCCTGTGTCCTGACATCATCTTCCCTCTGCACTTGTCCATCTCTGTGTCCAAATATCCCCTTTTTATGAAGATACAGTCATATTACATTAGGGCCCACTTTAATGACCTCATCTTAATGTGATCATCTACAAAGACCCTATTTCCAAATGAGGTCATGTTCCCACGTCCTGGAGGTTAGGACGCTAACATCTTTTGGGTGGGATGGCACAAGTCAGCTCATCACATGGGCTAAGTTAATACCATTGGTTGTAGTCAGATCTCTAGACCTCAAAGTTATAGTTCCCCTCACTATCCTGTCCCCTCAGACATCACTTCATGACTATAAGCCTTTATCTTACGGGCATTTATTGCTAAATGTTTTCCACAGACTCTTTAAAGGCTTGTGGAGATATCTGTCAGCTTTCTCCAAAGTTCAAGATAGAGCCTGTATGTGTTTATTTTGGAGGCTTGAATTTTAAATTATTAGACCAAATTTGATGGGGATCCCTTGGGAATTTCCTGAAGAGGATAGTGTTTAGATATGTGGTTCCAAAGTGGGACTGCTTTTCTATGGACCACTGGTCAGTTCCCTGAAGCACTCTGATATTTCTTGACCTAGTTCTACCAGTGCATTGGTAAAGCAAGTCATATTCAAGCATAGATCCTTTTTCTTTCAAATCAGAAGTGTGGCTTCCAAATGGTGTTTTTCCCTATTCAGTATCCATCTAATCCCAAAGTGAGACTGAAAAATGCCATTTTTAAATATATTTTTTAGAGTCCTGTATTATATGGCATTGCTTTCCTTTTTTCTTGATGGCCAAATTTCAGTCAGTCTGCTTTCCAGGCAGAACTTATTTTCAACTAGTAAAAAATAAAGGTTGTAGGAAAAGAAAGCCATTAGATTTCCCTCCTTAAGGCAGCTCAGCCTATACTTGCCTCCATGCCCCCCAACAATTTTTCTTTCTTCTTGGCTTAGATGAAAGGACAAAAGAAGTAAACTTGAGGTCAAGTAAGAGGGAGTTTGGGAAAAGCTAAGGGAATTATTTCAGATCCTCTCCAGTCATTCAGAAGTACTAGGTAAGTAGGGGTAAGTAAGGACTTCCAAAGAGGAACTGCACACTCCGTGTAGATGGTCTTTACATTCTTATTAGGCATTCATTGGCCCTGTGTCTAGTACTTTTCAAAGTAGGTTGGCAGTTGTTAAAAAAAACTCCCACTCACAGGAAAAAAACAAAACAAAACAAAACCTCTTGTCATCATGTTGAGTGTTTCCTGTATTGTCACTTGAAATATTTTTTCTTAGCTGCTATTATATTTTAAATTTTTCTAGCAAGCTGATTGGAAAACCAGGAATAATTGCTAAAGAAAGCATTTCATCATGTCTATGGGGGCATGTTTTCAATTTCTGTTCCTATGATTGGGCTAATTGTAAACTCATTTGGTTGTTTATATAATCGGCATGAGTGGTCAGTGGTCAATTGCACCTGTAAATTCAGTTAACAGTGATAATTCTGTTTTGGACTGGTAGATACTACCTTTGCATTTCTGTTCTCCTCTCTTTTAGTTCCTCACAACTGCTTAGATCATTTGCTCAGTTTTATAGAAGGTGGTCACTTCTGCCCTTATATACAAAATTGTATTAAAACCTGAGTCCTGCCTTTTAGATTTTAGGAATATGTACTTGTCTTGTTTGACCACTATTTTAAAATAATAGTTCCATAAAATCAATGTGAAACCTACTTAAAGTGTAAAAACAGAGATAAAGAAACAGATTTCTTATGGAATCAACAAATGTTGAAACAAATGATTAAATTAGCTGGCAAGGGAGCTATTTCCCATTTTAGTCAAGTATTCTTACATTTCACCCAATTGTGATTGAATCTAAGTTATTGAAATCTGGATTATGGTCAGCTCAAAAGAGTAAAGATTCAAAGAATAGTATTACAGGTATTGTATCTAAGCCTTAAGTACAAACATAATATAATCATTATCATCTCTTTTAAAGAAAAGTTTTAAATAAAATGCTTCTGATAGTACCATGTAGATGTTCCAGCTTTCACTTCTGCAATTAACCATCTGTAGCTGTTTAACTCTAGCTCCTACTGAGTTCCAGTTCATGAAAAAAAAGTGTGTGTATATATATATATAGTCTCCTGCAAGAGACTATATATATATATATAACTTACATATATATGTGTATATATATAACTTACATATATATGTATATATATATAACTTACATATGTATGTATATATATATAACTTACATATATATATGTGTATATATATATATAAAGTTTCCTACAAGCCCCTGAGCTGTGTGTTTTGTGAATCATAGGACAAAGTGATGTGTCTGCCCCATATGTGAAAAGAACATCTGGCTTAAAAATACAAAATTAGTTTATCTCTAACAAGGGTTATGCATCTGTGTGTCTGTTGGTAGCTAAGATCAAATGTTAGTGCCACTGTTATACTTTTCTTCTCTGGGTCCTGTAAACATTAGGTTTATTTGTACGAGAAAGAAAAGAATCTAGCTTACATTGCATTGCTTAATCAGCTTCTCAAAATGAACTTCGTTTGTGATCTCAGTGAGTCATTATGGCATAATTACAGTTCTAGCATGATATGCTAGTTGTTGAAAAATGTTGATTTTTTTCATGGAACAGAAAAACTACAGTTCAAAAACTGTGATCAGGCAAATCAATGCCATGATTAACTGATATTAACAGATGCCCTGAAGATTTAAAATGCTTGCTCTCTATTTCAAGAAAGCAGCCGAGAAGAAAATGCCTAGCAGGGGTTAAACCCAAATGCCTGCGCTGCAGCCTATTTCTGTCAACACCCTGTTCAGGAAATAAACATTTATGCTTTCTGAAATGAAAGTGTATTTTTGAAGACTAGCCGTCAGATATTTTTTGCCCTTCACACTTTCAAATGCTTAGCCTTTTTTGTAAGTTGACTGCAAAGTGCATCAGTTTGCCAGGCTAAAAGAACCAAAAAAACAAAAAAACAAACAAACAAAAAAAACAGTGCTTGACGAGTGCCCATGGCACCACTGTCAACCTCCGAAGTTTCCAGTAGAAGAAGGCAAGATGGTTGGCACAAAACATGCTTTCTTCAAGCCTATTACCTCAGGGGTACCTGCCTCTTGAGAAGCTTTTCAATCCTTCCAAATGATGTTATTCCCAGCTGTCATCTGGTTTATTTGGAGCACACTGTATTGCAGATAAACATGCTATTTAACTGCGGGTCAAGGTAGAGAGTCATTCTGCAAGCAAAATGCCTGAGATACATTAAATGGCACTGACTCTGGGACGGAGATGAAGAGAGATCCGAGTTGTCAGTGATATGCAGGGAATGGGCTATAGCTGGGGAAGAAAAAATGTGCCATGGTATCAGTGTATTTTAAAAAGCTGTAATACGACTGAACATTTAAAACTATAACCTGTCACACACCAAAGATTAAGGTCCCAGGATGTACAAAACATGAAGTTCAATGACAAAACTGCAAAGCATATTTTATTTCACTTGGGAAAGAGGTTTCTCTCCAAAGATAGCTAAATATTACAGATGATGACGACCTCTAACTTGTAGCCCAAGAGCTATAAACTGCCATTAAATACCTGGTAAAAACACAAACGAGTAATTATCATTTGGATACAAGCATGTGTAAGCCAATAGAGCAATTATGTTTTAAGAAAATTCCTTAGACTCAGCTTATTAAAACATGCATTTTCATTTAGGCCTTGGTTATTTAGAATTTTATACATTGCTCAGGTCTATTGATAAAAATGTTATTTTATCCATGCATTTTTAAGTATGTGCAACATAGCTAGTACTCCTAAAGAAAAGGTAAAATAATTTTATGGAATTAAGATAAAATTTCTATTATGTATTTGGCCTCCTTAGTGACCAGATGAACATGACTATCTCATAACAAGGCTGTCTAACTGCTGCTCAGGCATTTGGGCAGGAGATCTCTTTGTACTAGCTTCCAGATTGCAGTGGTGTGGTAGAAAAGGGGTAAAATGAGAGCCAGCAATTTCTAGACCAAGAAAAGATAGAAGTTCAGACTTTTATTTTATTTTGTAAGGCGTAGATTGTCCTTTTTCCTTTGGATTTGCAAAAAGTATACTTCCTTTAATCAGCTGAAATATACTTGAGGATATCAATCAAGCAAACGTGTCAAACCTTTTGTGCTATATCCATCTCCCCATGCTCCCTGACCAAAAAAAAAAAGAAAGGAGAGCTGTTTCTTCCCCTTTTTCTTTCCCTTTTTTCCTTCTCTTTATTTCTTAGAGAAGCAAAAGGAAAAAGTTAGGTTTGCAGGAAGGATAAACACACACACATGCACACACATATACACACACAGCCATCAATATAGAAGAAACAAATTGCAGGATCAACTTTAAAAATGAAATTTTATTGTTTTTTGTTTAATTAAACCCCAAAGAGATGTGTGAAATGTTGTTATGGCTGTAACATTGTTAATTTGTAAATCACAGGGACAAAGGGGGCCCGGTGCAACTTTAAAGTTTCCGTGCACGTAAATGTCGATAGCGTGCCTTCTCCATCATCAGCACTAAATTCACATTGATGCCTCTTTTCTTCTCCGTATTGATCCTTCCATGAGAACGTAGATTTGTATCTGTTAATTAATGCGTCCTGAAACAGCATTTGTATTAATCAGGCAGATAAGAAAAATTGGATGCCTGCACCCCCCTGACAACCGTAAAAGTGCTGGCCCTGATAAAATCATGGATGGACCTCAATAAAAAAGTTCCTCCTTCCACTCAATAAACTAATCATCCTGCTTTTAATTATTCGGCAGAAAGATGTGTGGAGATTGGAGAATGTGTAAATCTATTTACTAACAGCAGTGTCTGGGAGGGAGAATAGGGCTGTCACAGGAAGGTGCTGCAGGCTACACGCTCTGTCCATCTGCTGCTGCAGAGAAACTGCAGCTTGGGAGCATGAAAAGGAACAAGAAAACTAAGGCAAATTGAAAAGACCCATTCATTTTTGCTCATAACTTTCCAGATGATTTTTTTTTTGGTATTTTAATTTACACAAGAAATTCTTACTTAGTACATTTTCTTGAGATTGATCTTTGGATTTGCATTGCACCTTTTTTCCTTGGAGGGGGATAGAAAAAAAAAACAATGTGGTTTTCTGTTTGTTTGTTGTGAATATAGCATTGCTAAAATTAAAAGCATCTGGAGCCTAACCTATTTAGGTTAAATAATTTAGTTTTCTGTGTTGAATCGCTGTTTAAAATGTTATCAGCTATTATTATATCTCTAAGAGGATATTTATTAATTTAACCCCAAATGCAATGACAAAAGCAGAATAAGAAACAAGACTTACATAGCCAGTCCAAAAGAAATCCTGTCAAATAACGTGTAAGCACCATGATAAACAATGAAAGAAATGCATTTTACACATATCTTAAAGATTCCCTTAAGAAAAGCTTGACTCATCCCTTCTGATGATTTTATTAAGCACTTACACTTAATGGTACCAAATGGCAAACCACTATTTTTCACCAATAGGTCAGGAAATCCTTTCCTTTTCTTTACTGTGCTGTAGTTTCTAATATCATATGGGATATGCACAATTTGATATGAATGAAAAGGACAGCAACAGTGACCATAAGCAGCAGCCTAAAAAGGTTGGGCATCAGTGGCTCCTTATGATTTGGATAATAATGTCTAGAAAGGGAGTAAAAATAGATTTCTTAAGTTACATTATTAAAAATGGTCCTTCCTTTCTGTGGAATTACTGGTGGCAGGACCTTAAATGATGGTACCACTGTCCTCAGAAGCCATGAGATGGATGGTTACCCTTAGAAGTCTTAGGCATACACTTGGAAATAAAAATGAAGTTTTAAGAAACATTTCTTTTTTAGGACTTGAGAAAAGCTTCTGATCATCAGGTATCTTCACTTTAGGATATAGATCTAGTCCCTCTGATACATAAATATATATCTTCACTCCTAAGTAGGCTTAATTGTACTGCTTCCTCTTTCTCTATTGAACAACATTTTCTTTTTAATTTTTTTGCATATGTTTTCTCAAGCTCAGAGGGACTTTAAATATGCATGTATGAATGCATCCCAGATTTGCAGAAAAGAGTTGAAGTGATCACCTAGGTAATTCAGATAAAAATAACATATATTAATCATACAGCAACACTTACTGAATTGCAGGTTATAGCTTAATGTTTAGGTAGGTGATATTTTATATTTCCCAAATACGAAATTTAAGATACAAGTTAATTTCTCTTGCTCAAGGTGAAAGAGCCAGTAGCTAAGTGGAGCCAGTATTTACATTCAGAATCTGACTCCTTTGCACCAAACCCTGTTACCTTTATTTATATTTAACTTTTTAAATAATTGGATCTCAATAACAATAGTGAATGAGGCTTTTCTATTTGGTGAGGAGGCCAGGCTGCTAAGTATTCCACTTTCTTTTATACCTATTATCACTAATTTTAAAAGAAAGTCATGTTAAATATCAGTGGGGGGAAATAGCCAATTAAGAAGGCTCACCTAGTTGTAACTCATCATCCATTGTGCTTGTAATTATTAATATTATACGGAAATGTTTCCAAGTTGTGATGAGTTCTATGGCCTAAATTGTTTGTTTACGTTTTATTTTTAGCTGCTTCTTCTTCTCCTTCTTCTTTTTTTTTTTTTTTTTTTTACTTTTATGTTGTTTACCAATAGTAGTTTTTAGAGATGAGACAGTTGAAAATCTGACTTCCTGTAAGATGTTCCTAAAGACTTCAACCAGAAATCAAGTATATTTAAAGATTACATGGTATTTTCTTCTCTAACGAAAGAAAACGACATCTCTATTATATTCCCCTAAGCTGTGTCTATAAAACTTATAGCAAATACCCACAAATTGAAAAAGCTGGTTTGTGGCTTTCACTTTGCTGTTCGCAAAGTGATCCAGGGAAAATTTTAAGAGCTTCTAATCAAAGCTCAGCATAATTTTGAGCACTGATGCAGAAGCCAGCTACCATATGAAACTAATGTTGCATTATGAAATTATGGCTTTAAAGTAACTTGATCTGCCCATCTTTCCATGCAGGCTTCTCCACGCTGTCCCTGGCGGACCAGATGAGCCTTCTGCAGAGTGCTTGGATGGAAATTTTGATCCTTGGTGTCGTATACCGGTCTCTTTCGTTTGAGGATGAACTTGTCTATGCAGACGATTATATAATGGACGAAGACCAGTCCAAATTAGCAGGCCTTCTTGATCTAAATAATGCTATCCTGCAGCTGGTAAAGAAATACAAGAGCATGAAGCTGGAAAAAGAAGAATTTGTCACCCTCAAAGCTATAGCTCTTGCTAATTCAGGTTGGCATACTGACATAGTCATTGTTACATTTTTTTAATATGTCAGTTTTACCCTTCTCCTTAACTTCTTTAGGGATTTGCTAGACCTGGTTTGTAAATTTTGTATGAGTCAGCAAAATTATAATCAGTATAGCTTTCTAGTGAAAAGTTAGAAATAAGAAAAATATACTTAAAGGGAATTAATTTCATTTGACTTGCTTATTGAATGCTTTAAAACTTTTATCAACTAACACGTGTGCTAATTTGGATCATGGCAAAGCAAAAGCTCTTGTAGTAATACCATAAATGGACACTCCCAGGACAAAATTGGTTCCATTGTATTTTATGCATAAGTTAAAAGAAGGTAATTGATGATACACACAAACCATTTTTCCCTCAAAAATGCAAACTGTGTAATTGGGAAAATATATTTAGTGTTGCTTTAAGTTTTGGTTATAAAAGAACACTATTTTCTTACATTCTGGAGTTCTTTAGAAGTCAAATTCTGCCTATGCAGTAAGGGTTAAGAATTATGGGTATAACTGGTCTTTACATTTGAACTGAAACATGCTAAAATAGAGAGCAACCTCTAATAAGTAAAAATCGTTGGTGCTTTGTTGTTTTTCCCTTTGTGCCTCTCTTAATGCTTTATTATGGTCTTAAGTCTCTTTTAGCATTTGCATAAAGTTCAGGATAGATCCCTCCTTAATGACGTGTGCCGATCATTAGATACCTGTGTGTCAATAACGTGCTCTGATGCTATGTACCATTGACAGTCACACCGTGCCCCTCCATCTGCTTTTGTTTTGACCCTATCTTTGAACTTTATCTTGGTTGCCGGCCAGTAGTTTTCCCTTTAATTACAAGAAGGAAACTGTCAATAAAATCTGTTAAATGGGATGCAATGAGTGGCTTGAATGGGCGGACGGCTATTTTTTCAAATTCTGCAGCATTCAAGGTATTGACAGTTTGTTTTCTGGGGCCATATGTGACGATCAATCTCAGGCTGGGCTCAGCCGCGCTGAAAAATGAAAAACCAGATTGCTTTTGCTTACTTGTGGATGACGACTTTGTGATTTGGCGCGGTCCTAGTGAGATGAGACCTTCTGCCCAAATTGCCCCCATGAGAGCCAGGGACGCGTGACTGTTTTTAGAAATAATTTTTAATTGATTTTGTAATTAACAGTTCATCTACAATATTGATGCATGAATCCTTGGACTGATAGGAGGGAAATTGTTTTCAGCAATGGAGTTGTACTTTCCTATTTGTCTTCATAATGGAGTTTAGCATTTCACAGTTTTAATTGTGAATATAACCCTCTTCCTCACCACACCATGCACCTCTCTTCTTTTACTCTCCTGTGAAATTATAAAATATGATTTCTTGTGACAAATGACATTGTTATTATGAACGCTGAAGAATCCCCTGCCCTCCCTCTCCAGAAGATCAAAGTGAGAGATGGGGTAGAAATTTTCTGAGGATTTATTAGTTTGTATGGACTTCACATTATACCATCTCTCATAATGAGATGAAATATTTTATAACAATGATTTTTGGAAGAATTTTTATTTGGCAATCATGAAACGATTCTAATTTAAAACATTTACTTGGTTAATTGTTTTTAAAATATACTAAAGCCTGTGTTATACCTTTTATGTTTCAAATTGCTTTTAAAAATTATTAACTAACCATGAATGCTGAGCAATGCTAAAACTTTATCAACAAAATTGCTAAAATTGTATAATTTTAGATATTGTATGTATATTTTTTGACTAAGTATTATAATTTAGAGTACCTGAATTAATTAGTAGCAGCATTTCTGTCTCTGTTGCTTAGAAGTATAAGCATTAATATTTCTGATAGGTAAATGTCCTAATCCACATATTCTACTTCTGGGAGAGGAAGTGACTACCTCGCAGCAGTGACTAATGATTAGCAAGTCTTTAAAGAATTAGTTCATTTATGTTTCATGTCTAAAGTCAGAAATGGTCAATAAGCTCTCCTTTCTTCTCTTATCTTGGTAGTTGAGTAACATTGCTTCTTCTAAAAAAAAGTATCTGTCCCAAAATATTCTTGCAGGTGATTCCATCGTTGATTTAGCCCCTCAATACCAAGAAAAATCAATTGAATCAGAGTCCATACTAAAGAATAACTGATTAAGTACTGTAAGGACGATTTTAATCTCTAAATTGTGCCACCTCTTCTGTGTTGTGTAATTATGGCCTTTTCTTCACCCACCTAACCTGCAAGCCCCATCATTTTCATCTGGGGTAAACAACTCAGAAAGTCATTTTCTTTGATATTGTTAATATGATGTTATTTTATTCCATTTTTGACTGTTATTTGGAGCACAGCAATAAAGTTGTAGATCCAAGATTGAATGTAGACTCAAACTTGCTTAGTTCAAATGTAGGTTTCTTAAACTGCCCATATACATGTCAATATAAAAATATTTTAATACGTTGGACACCCTAAAGGGCTTCTATTTTTTTGTCATTTCTGTGTGTGTGTGTGTGTGTGTGTGTGTTTGTGTGTGCGTGTGTGTGTTTAGGAATTCCAGATTAACATAAGTAACTTTTTGTGCAAAAATCAAAATCTATTTCAGTGTAATTTAGGTAGGTATCTTAGCTTTTCCTGCATGGCTGTAGTAGGTGTTAACAACCATTGTCTCATTTATTTAAATTTTAGCTTATTTTAAACATTGGTCTTTATTCAATAATTATAAATGTTGTGCTTATGCTTGGAAAACAGGCAACTGGCTTCCTAATGATGGCTTTCATATTTTTTATAGCTTTGTTTCTGTCATAAGTGAATTCAGGAATACTTGTAACACCAGAACATCACTGGAAACTCTATCTTCGTGTGTATGGCCAAAACAACAATATGTCATGAACTGTGATAATTCTGCAGTTTTCACGTTCAAATCTTTGAAAACCCTAAATAATAGTTCCAATTACTTTTGAAGATAAGAAACTTACAGTCTCATTTAAGCTATGTATTGTTATTTTTTAGTATTAACAACCTCTTGAGTAATTATTGCATCCCTGATATATCTCCGTGAGACTGAATTTTAAAAGAAAACTCTAGGTCACAATTTTAATATTGTAATTCTTAGGCCCAAGTTTTTTCATGTATATAACAAGAGGTTTGACTAATATCAAATTATTTCCAAATCTGGAATTCTATGATTCTATAATTAATTCCATCTCTGTATTAGAAAATATAGTAAAATATTTCTATAAGCACCTAGGTAATATTATATGATGTGATTTATTTCTCTTCATTGGAGCTCTTGATTCTTATGTTAAGAATTTGTTTGAAATTATATACTGTAAGATTAAAAGCAGTTTAAGTTAACGAATCACTTTAGTCTGACCATTCTCTGTTGCTCAAGTCATAAGACCTTCAGTCTCTAAATCTGCCACTCACATCCCAGTCTTTGCCACCCCTGCCCCACCCCAGCCTGAAGCCAGGTGAGTCCAATCCGTTCAAGAATAAACATGTTTCAAGTCGAGTTCTCTTTTTTACTTCTACACATTATTTCCAGAATAATAGCACCTATTGATATCAAGCTACAAATAATTATTTGGTTATCAATTTAAATCATAAATAACTCTAACAACCTCTTGACAGCATTCTGTTGTTCTTAAGGACAAATGGTTATGTATGCAGAGTTGTATAATTTCAAGGTATAGAAAGTTTATGATTGCTGTAGGATACTGGAATGGGCACCATATTTAATTAGGATATTTGGACCCTCATATAGGTTTGACCTAGTGTGTTTTCATTATCACTCCATTAGGGGAGCCTTTTTAGATATGGTTTTCCTAATAACCCCCCGATGAAATAGTAATACCATCTATTTAGGCTATATATATACACATACACATACATACACACACATATATACATACGTATACACACATCCATGCATATATATATATATTATATTATATATATGCATTTTACCTAAAAAGAGGAATATTTTCTGATCTCTAATTCCAAATTTCACCTCCTTTGAGAATGCATCGCTGAAATACGTAACTGTTTTCTCATCTGTAAAATAAGGCAGGTGAATTAAATAATGTCTAATATCTCTTAAATGGCCTGAAAAGTTTAGATTGATTACTTTTAAGTAAAGGTGGCCAGTTTGGTTTCATACATGTATATATATGTGCATATGTATGTGTGTGTGTTGTGTGTGTGTGCGTGTAAAGTAAAACTGGGCCTTAGCCAATTTTACAAAATTTTGACTAAATTAGTTGATTTGATATTCTGGAGATAGTTTTAGCTGCTGGTCAAGAGATTATCCTTTTTCAGAATCTTTCTGTAGACCTTTCCTTTTTTAAGCTTCTTCTAGGGAATCTTATTTGATTCCCACAACATACCTGTGCAGTAGGCATGTCCAGTACTATTTCACAGGTATTGGAAGAAAGCTGATAATCATGCATGGCTATTATGAGGTAGAAGGTGGGACCTTCTGTCCTTTGCTATCAATGAGCTATTTCTATTCCACAAATAATTATATACATGTTTCTAAAAGGATTAATGCAGAAGACTTTACCCATTACAATTTCACATCTGGGAGCCTAAATTAGTATTTTTAATTTGATTGAGAATTTCATGCCCACTTCCTTTATCTTGCCATCTTCTTGGAGTTAGTGGACTATAAAACTACCCAAGAAAGTGACAAACAAAATTGAACGTGAAATATTTACCAAGAAATTATAACATTTTATGAGAAATGAATATATGTAAGCTTTCTGTGGCAGGTAGAACTTTGTTCCTAATTTTTACCCAGAACAAACCATAAGTAATACTATCAGGTAAATAAGAAACAAAAATTATAACCTTCCATCTCTTAGTTTACTTTTCATTGGTTTTTATTCAAGGCTGCCTTTACTGGATTATTTTAATTCTATGTAGAATAAGATATTTTGGAAGTGAGTTTTTTAGATTTAATACAACCCTGAAATTTTAAACACATTACAGTATTGCAATTTTTAGGTAAAAACATAAAAGCTGGCTCTTAAATATTTCTTTTCATGTTCAATGGTCACTGTGTCTTGGCATGGTATCAGAAATATTTGCTGCAAATAGCTTTGGCCTTCCGAAGATATTTACCTGAGTAAATACCTGGATAATATGTGCTTATTACCTGGGCAATAAGCACATAAAATACTCTGCAGTTGCTTATTTCCAGGAAATGATTATAGCATAAGATAATGAGCTCTGTTACAAAAGGTCATTAGCATGGTGCAGATCATCTATGATGTTTTGATATGTTGAACTATTCACCACCCAAATTGATATCAACATTCACTTACCCAGTATACTGTAATTGTCCTTATGACTTTTAACAAAATGAGTTAAAAACCTCCTGGAAAAGTGTAAGATATGGAGAGAGAGACGGAAGGCCTTAAGTAATTATAGAAAAATAGAAAAGACCTAGCAGGTAAATCCCATTATGCAAGGTAAACATAACAATATTAATAGTAATTTGGGACTTGTAAGAAGCCTGAAGGAAAGAAACTACAACCACGACCATGGAGGTTTTCTGTGGTTCAACATTTTATATAAATACAGTCAGAGTGATTTGTGTGGCTGGTGTAAGTGTCAAAGAAAGCTAGCTTTTTAGCCACAGCAAGAAATGAGGAAAACAGGCCTTCTAAAAAAACTAAAAGTATCTTAATGGAGAGCTCTGAAATGAAAAGTTCTGTTATTGTCACCATGGTTAAGCAGAAAAATCAGAATTATTATTACTATTTTCAATATTAAAATCATAAGATTTCTGGGTTGGAAGAAACCTAAATATTTTCTTGATTCAGCTTCCTACTTGATATGTGAAAGGCTTCCTTGATATTTCTGCCACCTGTTTCTACAGCCGCCATAGAATTCTGCTTGATTAGTTACTTTCTAGAAGAGACCATCCATCAGAAATTTCTTTCTCTCTCTTTTCATCTATATCATTTTAATGCAAAACAAAACACAAAAAACACATAAACATATAGACCTTAATGAGTGTATGAGTTTCTTATGCTACATTGACAAATGACCATAACTTGATGGCTTTAAATGACACATATTTAGTCTCTTACAGTTGTGGATGTCAAACGTCGATCAGTTTCACTAGGTGTAAGACAATGTATGGACAGGTTTTCACTCCCTCTGGAGACTCTAGGGAAGAATCCGTTTCCATGACCTTTTCCAGCTCCTGGGCCTGAATTCCTTGGCTCAGGGCACCCTCCTCCATCTTTAAAGCCAGGAGTAGCATTTTGCCTCAGTGGTAACATTGTCTTCTTCTTCCTTTGCTTCCAAGGACACTTGCTTTCATTGAGGGCCCACCTGAATAATCTAGGATAATCTCCCATATCAGGATCCTTAACTTAATCACATCTACAAAGTTCATTTTGCCATAGCAGGTAACATTCACAGGTACTAGAGATTAGGACCTGAATATTTTCAGGGCCATTTTTCAGCCTACCACGATGAGTGCATAAGCAAGGTCAAGAATAAAACTTGTAACATAACCCCTGAAAGACCTTCAAGTGTCTTGTTCCCATCTCAGCCCCTTCCCTTCCCACAAAAGTAATCACTATCCTATCCTGAGTTTCATAGTCATCACTTCCTTTTATTTTATTATAGTTTTTTTAAATAAATCCGTATACTTAGTTACTACAATTTAGTCCTGCTCATTTACCCATAAAAAATTATGGATGAATTTTTAAGTCTGTACTCCAAAGTTCCTCCTTCATTTTATTTTTCCTACAATTTATTAGTTGAAGATGCCAGGGCATTTGATGTACCTGGTTTTCCAGTGTCTGGATTTTGAAGATTGCATAGTCTTGGAGAAGTTCATCATGTTTTTTCTGCCCTTGCATTTTGTGCAAATTGGCTACTGGATCCGGAGACTTAATCAGACTCAGGTTCTATCCCTATGGCACCTATAAGTGTGTATTGTTCATTGCAAGATACATAATGTTTGTTTCTGTCTCTTTTTGTGATGTTAGCAACTGTTGATGTTCATTACCCAAATTTATTAATCACTGGGGGTTGAAAAACAGTGATTTGAAATTTTGTTGTTTTTCTTCTCTTTTATTCATTCAGTAGGTGGGATATGTATAAATAATGCTTTCTCTTATCTCTTATTTGGTTGCCAGTGTTACAATTTGTTTAGGAAAAGTAGTATAAATGCTTGATTATTTCTCTTTATTTAGCAGCTTTCAGAGTAAATACTTGGTGTTCTATTGAGAAAAAATTATAAACACACGTATTCAAACATATTTAATGGATTTCAATCAGTTGCAATTATAATCCTTTTTGAAGCCCAAATTGTCCCATTTTTGTCAGTGGAAACCTCTTTGGGGTGGCTTCTGAAATCTTTTTGAATACCTAGTAGTTCTAGATAATATCCTTTCTATTTGGTGTGACAAAATATTCCATGTTCATTTTAAATATTTTCTGGCTGAAGCCTAGAATCAGATTACAACTTGGACACTTGAGGTGCCTTCCAGGGTTGGCCATTCTTCCTAGGCCAACATCATCTGCCTACATAAGTACAGAGCTGGGGATGCAGACACACATAGGCCTCATTGTGTATTTGTGTGTGTGTGTGTGTGTGTGTGAATTTATGTATATTTTGGGAATATCCTGTCACCTAGTTTTTCTGTAAATGTCCCTGAGTTTTTAGTTTTGTCATGTAGTTGCTCTGTTTGTTGTTGTTGTTGTTGTTGTTTATGTGAACATTTGGAGAGGTTAAAAAAGTTCTACCATCTCTGTTAACTTAGAGTCCATTTGACATGGCAATCAACCAGTGTTCCTCAGTACCCTAGCCAATTGCTCCCCGAAGAACCACTCTGTTAGGTGCCATATATATGGCATATGGAAATTTAAAGATACAAATTCTCTTTTAGAAAATAGACCTTTTTCCACTTCTCTATTCTTTCCATGACATTCTGTTTCATTCATTCAATGATTGGAGAGAGTTCCATTCACCCTTTCCTTACTACCCATCTTTATGTAGGCAGTTCACAAACATCAAAGAAAATCAAGTCCTGCGTTTCACAGAAAAGTTTACACTGACTGTTGGTTTATGTTATATACTAGGCTTGACTCTGAATATACTGTGCCTGTATCTAATATTCAATTCCATACTCAAAATGAGATTTGGCACTCTTGAGAAAGTATTGCCAAGAATGGTCTAAAAGTCCAGAAGAAAGTTCCCAAGAAGGACTTAGGTATTTTGGAGTAGCTATGTCTGTGCACACAATGATTAATATTTTCTTCTTCTTTTTTTTTTTTTTTTTGAGACGGAGTCTGGCTCTGTCTCCCAGGCTGGAGTGCAGTGGCGCGATCTCGGCTCACTGCAAGCTCCGCCTCCCGGGTTCATGCCTCAGCCTCCCGAGTAGCTGGGCCTACAGGCGCCCACCACTACGCCCGGCTAATTTTTTGTATTTTTAGTAGAGACGGGGTTTCACGTGTTAGCCAGGATGGTCTCGATCTCCTGACCTCATGATCTGCCTGCCTCAGCCTCCCAAAGTGATGGGATTACAGGCATGAGCCACCGCGCCTGGCCCACAATGATTAATATTTTCTAACATAGAGAAGGGCAGTATTTTATTCAAGGGAAGATATAAAAATAAAATCTTCTTTTTCAGTGGCTCTGTCTTATTAAATTTGCAGCTGCAAGGATGATGATATTTAGCTATTTTCCCAAAGTAAATGATCTGAACTAGACACATTTTTTTAGGATCTCTTTCACAGAGTAAAATATTGTAAGTTTTGATAAGGTTCTATTTTATTATTAGGTGTTAGACTTAATATATAGGCAATAATATGTATGTCATATACACTCTGGTTATCTTTTGAAATATTGATTCTTTTAGAATAGTATTTGCTTGTCTTATTATCTAATTCAGCAGTAGTTCTTAATCCTGGCTTGGCAGTAGAACTACCTAGATTTTTAGCAATGCTGATGTCCTAGTTCTGGTCTCTGACTTCATAGATCTAGACTTGGGCCCAGTATCCAAGATTTTTAAGAGCTCACCCATTGTTTTTAATATGTAGCCTAGTCCTGTCTTGTTAGTTCATAAACTTATGATATCCATTAAGTTTAGCTGGTTCCCATTAGCACAAATACTAGGACTATTTCCTTTAAAGCATAGTTAAAAAGAAACCAGCATGAACAATGAAAACAAAATAATTACATACATTAATGCCAGTTCTGTTGAGCCTGGTATCAACGTGTAAATTTAACCAAAAGAACAAAACAGAGATTAAAACCACAGATCCAGAACTTGAACTAGGATCCCTAATGGAGATTAATATTTTCTTCAGCAGTCTGCCAGCTGAATCATTGTCAATTAAATAGTTCAGATTTAGTGAGTTTGCATTTAAAGTATTAACAGATCCAAGAACGGGTAAAGCTAAAATGAGTTAGAATCTTTTCTATAAATGGGAAGTTAAATTATCATAGTAATTTGATTAAATCATTTTTAAATCTCTCATGCTAAATCACAGCCTTTAAAGAATAGTTTGAAATCTTAATTGCTGTTTGTGAGCATATCTCTCTGCTATTTGTTCTTGCCTCATTTCCCATGACATCCTGTAATATATCTCCTGCTGGGCAAGAGTAGTGGGAAAGGCAAGACTGTGGGTAGGGCCGAGGTAACTGTGTAGCTGACTTCAAGCATTTAAAGATATGCCATGTAGAAAAAGGAAATTTATCCTGTGTTGTTCTAGTAGTTAGAAACAGGACCAAATGATAGAATTTGGAGAGAGATTTAGGAAAATTTAAAGAGGAAATTAATAATAATTAGTTTTGCCTCTTATCAAGGAGAATACATACTTTTCATATGACTGGCAATGTGTTCCTTAAGAATGTTGTAAAGAAGATGGCTGATGAAGATGGGAGTTTGAACAGGATGTGTTTAGAGGACAATTCATCCCATTTTTTAAGGGAATGCACATTTAGTGTTCTACGTTCTAGCAGCATTATTGATTTGAAGAATCCTGAATTTAAACCTGAGTCTGACACATATTACCAGTGCCACATGTCTTCTAGGGTTTGGGGAGGTAAAATGAGGCCATGTTCACCTGAAATAGGTGCTTAATAAATGGTAAATGTATTATTTTTATTCTGCTGTGTTTTTGGTCTAGTTGGAAAATAGTCATTTCAAGTTTGTTTTGTCACTGCAGAGTGTAATTCCCACTTTCTCCTTCCATCTATTACTCTGTTTTCATATAGAGAGCTAATTATTAGACCCAGGATACGTTGGGAAAATCCAACTCATCTCTGTTCCCTTACGCAGAAGGTCCATATTGCAGTCTTTTGTGTACCTAGAGACTCACCATAGTGTTTCCCCATACCTCCCATTTTTCCTTCAGGTAGCATTTAAGTGCAAAAATAGAGAGAGAGAAAGAATATCAGATCATGTTGCCATCATCTCTATGAATGTTTTTCTGTCCCTAACATTACCAACCCCTAGACAACTTTAGAAATTATGTGTGTTTGTTTCTAAGAGACAACACCATAGGAGGTGGATGAGATTGCCATGCTGAGAGGAACCAGACTGGAGAGAAGCTGGGTAGAAACAATCCACAGGGAAAGGCCAGGCGTATGTTGGGGAGTGACTTGAGTCCCGCTCCAGGGCACCACTATCAACGCTATTTCCCACTTGGAAAAATTCCTTCTTTTTGCCCTGCCAGGCAGAAATTGAGTCTTGAGCAGTAAATACTTATAAGCAACTTTATTCCAGATTATTCAAAAATTTTTTAAAGAGGTGTCATTAAACTACCTAATGTTAATAGTGGTCAGTTCACCAGTGATGTGGTGGAATGATTCAAAATGACAATGTAAATTGAAAAAACACTAAACAAAATAAGAATAAATTTTTAAGACATGCTACTGGTTATCTATCTTTTAATTACTTTGCCATATTTCATTTTTATTGTATGTTTAGCCACATGATTTTAAATTACATTCCCTCTCTCTTTTTGTTCATGTGATCTATGTTTGAATTGTATGAAAGATTAGGCTAACTACATATATCTTAGAGCTCAGCATTCTCAGAGAACTAGAATTATTAAATATGAAGAATCCCCCAAAGACTCCATTATGTGTAATTAACAGATAAACTGTCATCAGAATCAATAAAACGTGCTAAATGATTCAAACTTGTATATAATTAAGTGTCTGCTTTAGAGCTGGAGCTGTAACTTTT